>NC_082713.1:40319158-40620640 GCF_030144855.1 Hypanus sabinus
AATAGCTTTTTTCAAACCTGTCTCCAGGTCAGGCAGTTCTTCTAACATGGTCCATAATTTTCCTGCAGTCTAAGGTCAATATGGTTCCCCATCCATAATTAATCCACTAATTCCTTCCTATAATTATTAATCATAAACCACACTGATGTCCCCTGTTTAGGACAGGGAAGGACTCCCCTTGTCTCATCATTACCAATTTCTAGTCTCTCTTCCTCACACTGCTTACTGTATCTTCTCTTTCTTTTGTTCACTAGAGCATCCTGTAGGGATTAAATTTATGAGCCCGGTTTCCACAAATCCCACTCTTACTTACTCTTTTTACCGCTGCATCCATAATGCTAGACCTTAGCTGTCCGTGACACTCCTACTGTATGGATTTGGAGCATCCCTGATGCCATAGGTGTCCATGACACTCTTAACATTCAAATCTAATCATTGACAGTGGTATGTTTCTGGTCGCCATGCTGAAAGTGTCAGAATCATCGAGGGAGAAGCTGATCCACTCAATAGACAGTTGCTCAGATCACAATGTATAGAACAGGAGCAGGGCAGAACCCAACGTTTGCTATTCACCTGGAAAGGCCACACAGAGTGAAAAGCAAACTTGTGTTTTGGTGATGTGGTCACCAGAATCCAGTCCCGCACCTAAACATGCGATCTTGATGGACCCTCCAAGTTTTGTCGAGCACCTTTCCACTACATCTTAGAACAAACAACAATTCACCCAGTGGATCAATGATATGCACCTTTATTTTACCTGCTGCAAGGAAAGACCAGCACCGCACGTGATCTAGTGATAACTTAAAAGAAACAGATGGCATAATCACACCTTTACACACAAATATTTTCTACCTGCACCAGTTCAAAGACAAGGTACATCTTGTTAGTATGCTTAATCAGTGTACTTGGCGTTCTTCCAGTAACCACATCCACTTGTCTTTCTGCAGTTTGTCACATACTCAAGGTCCATCAGCCTAATGTTTCACTATTAGCAATGCACTCTGGTACAATACAAGTTCCATTTTGTTACAGACAAAATTTTCACTTTGTCACAAGTACTCTGCCCAGTCCACTGGGGCTAACTTTACATGCTGGGACAGGCATGTCCTGATTACAATGGGGTACCAGGCCTGCCGACTATCTTCACCTGGTTTAGCCCGCCTGTCAGAATGGTGTACTGGGTGTGGCCACTGCTGCATACAAACAGCTACTTGGAGCTGAGTGTGCACTGGGGAACAAAGGTTGAGTAAGCTGCCCCGGAATGGGCATGATAAGCTCCTACACCAGAGGCGTTAACACCCCCTCCCTCCTCCCGGACACCCTATACACAGCAACATACACCAGATGAATTTCTCTGTCAATAACAAATAACTAATATGTAGTTTTAAAATACTGTAGTAGCAATAGTAGTGTTCTAATTTGTCCTGTATTTCATTTAAATGGATAATTTTTTACTCCGTTAAATGGTAGTTTGTCTTTTTTGATACTTTGGCTGCTTATTTAGGCCAAAATGTACTGGTTCCAATGTGTCCACTGGACTAACCATCCTTTTCATGAAAAACCTGCCCCTCAGATCCTTTTTAAATTTTACCCCTCTTATCTTAAACGTATGCCCCCCAGTTTTGGACATTTCTACAGCAATATGCTCCAGTCTCAACCATCATCTACTGCTTCATCAATAATCTTGTTTCCATCATAGATCAATAGTGGTGACTTGCACTGATGGATGAGCATCGTTCAATTCATTTACAACTCCTCAGAAAACAGGCAGTCCGTACCCGAATGTAACAGATCCCAGACGACATTCAGCTATCAGCTGTAACAGTAATTATTCGGCCAAGTTACATTAGTGTACATAATGATCATTTGTGCCAAGAGAGAACATAACCATCAAAAGAAATTTGGCCTCTCCCTGTAGACTCTTCCGATTTTTATCAATGCATCATAAAATACATAACTGGTTGATACGGCAACTGCTCTGTAAGAAACTGCAGAGAGTGTGGACACAGCTCAGTGTGTCACAGGAATCAGCTGCCTTGATGTACTCGGATTATAATTCTCACTGCCACAGTAAAGCAGTTATAGTATAATCAAAGACCCCACCTACTTCGGACAATCTCTCTTCTCCCCTCCAGAAGATACAAAGGCCATGTATCACCAGGCTTAAGGAGAGATTTTATTCCACTGTTATCAGATTCTTAAATGGACTTTTTGTGTGATACAATAGTTCCTTGTTTTGATCTTCCACTTTATCGTTTATCTACACTGCACTTTTTGGTAACTTTTACACTTCATTCTGTGTTGTTATTGTTTTACCTCATGCATGGTGTAATCTGATCTGTATGAACCGCATGCAAGACAAGCTCTTCACTGTATGTGACAACAATAAACCAATACCAATATCCTTGACAGTTAATCATACTCCCATCATCCCAACTATCAGCATCTGGAAGCTCAACTGGGTTGCATAAATTCTGTGGCTACAAGAACAGGATCAAAGTGACTCAACTCCTGGCAGCCCAAAGTCTTTCCACCATCAATAAGGCATAATTCAGGAGGATGAAGGAATAGTCTCCAACTGTCTAGATAAATGTAGATCCAAGTCTCTTTCATGAAGCTTGAAACCCACCAGGAAGACATTCACCCTGATTGGCTTGCACCTCATCTACCTCCCTAAACAATGATTTTCTCCACTACCAGCAGATGCTGACTGCCTAGAGCACAGAGTACAATTGGTACTATAGTTATTTGCTCTGACTCCTGCACCATCTCCCAAAAATGTAACCAACCCCACTTCACCACCATCTCACTCAGATCCTCCACTGTCTATCAGATTACTTGACCAATAGCAAATCCATGAACACTGATTCACTGCACTGAATTATAGAGAAAGCTGAAGACATCTTTCTCCAGTCTCCACTGATCTCTAATCACTGATTTCCTTCCCTTTCCCTGGCAATCGTCTGAGGCTCTATTGAATTGTTTGCAGCTTTGGTGTCATATTTAGTGAATATAATTATGAGTGATGGTTTCTTTTCTTCCAAGGGTGAAACAAGATGCCAGGAATTCACCTACAACATATGTGGCTGTCCCTACTGGTGCTGCAGTGAAGGAAAATCCAAATGACGCATTAGACGAAAACAACGTGGAGACCCCTGACGTCCATGAAACTCCAAATGAATCTCTGCCGTTGAATGAAGATGCAACTGCTTCAGGCACTGAGAAAGCAGTGAACAAGGAGACTGAGGGAAACGGTCCTCAGGCCATTTAGTCAAAACGCTGCATGAGAATTTGGAGCTATCGTTTTATACAAAAAAGCAAGAATGGTTTTCTCCCTAATTCATCAGAAATCATTTGTATTACAAGCCCAATATTACGAATAGCTCTGTGGAAATAATCAAATTTCTCTTCAAAGTGTCAATTGCATGTGTCCTGACTCAAAGCCACACTCTGTCTTTAATACAATGAATTGAAAAAATGCATGCCTAGTTTAAATACTTTGATTATTAATCTGTTATCTTAACAAAGTAATATTTTTATAAGATTTTTTATGCAGGACAATATATTCACCTTGATGATTTTCCTCATTTGTTGCCTTCCATTTCCCACCTCAATGATCCAAATACTTTCAATATTTGACAGGCTTATTGCTCCGGAAATGGAGATGCCTAACTTGGTGTTAGGATTCTTCAACCAAGGAGCCAAAAGTAATACGTTCCTATTAGATAGAGATCAGTATTTTTATGTTGGTTACGAACAGCATCAAATAATAAATTATTATTTACTTAAAAGTAACAAAATACTATCAGTGCTAGAAATCTGAAGTAAAAACAGGAAATGCTGGAAATGCTCAGTAAGTCAGGCTGCCTCTACGGAAGGATGAAAGAGTACCGTTCTGTAAGATTAGTTCTGTTACTCTAAGCCGCTTGACCCTCCGAGTATATCCAGCAATTTCTGTTTTTGACTCCGTTTTTCTGCATTGCTGTATTTTATTGTTAAATTATCACTTCAGGTCGAAGACCTTTCAATAGATGAAAGGTCACTGAAAAGTTAGCTGTTTCTTTCCACATATGCTGTCTTCCCTTGTGATTATTTTCAGCAGTTGTGCTTTTATAGTTAAGATTTATAAATAAGATTCATACAGGTTGGTTGTTTACGTTGGGGTGATATTGCAGAACCATCACTGATCACAGAACAGTTCCCTGGCAAAACCTTTAGAAGAGAGTTTCTAAATAACCAGGCAAAGCCATCGTGACATGAAGCTTTGTTGAGCTGTTCAATCTTGTTTCAGACAAAATCCTGATCTTCGGAGCAGACATAACTTGTTCATTCCGTCAATCTGTCTGGGTTTATTCCAATAATTCAATGGCAAGAACTTCATTACTCACCACCTTGATTTTGTAAATTTTCCTGTTTTAATCACATCAATAGTGACTATGAAATATGATAGTTTTATTATATGTATGTTTGACATAAATATTGAGAAGTGGGCAGTTAAAGAAGCCACACTAAAGTGAGCAGATGTTATGTAATTATGCGCATCGCCTTGCTATAGATTTACATTATTATTAATTAATGAAGAACAATAAGCTGGGCTTTCAAGATATGTGAATGTTGCCTTTATTAGGAATATACAGTTTATGTATTAATTCACTCATTAGAAACCCTGCTTATTTAACAGAATGCTGTTCTGATATGGATTTAAGCTTACTGTAGACAAGTCATTTATCAGATAAGTACAAAAAATGCTGGAGGAACTCAGCAGAAGAGACAGCATCTACGGAAGTGAATAACAGTCAAAATTTTGGACCGAGACCCTTCCTCAGGACTCTTGACCTGCTAAATTCCTCCAGCATTTTGTGTGTGTTGCTTTGGATGTCCAACATCTGTAGACTTAATCATGGTTATTTATCAGATAATGACTGTCTTAAGAATAAATTAGAAGGAACAGGGAAAACAAATAATAAGGAAATATGCTGAATTTGCATAAAAATATAAAGCTCAGACTGAAACCTAGCCCTGTTATTGGCCAAGACATTAAATCCCCAAGCAGCTAGCTTACCAAATTTACATTGTCATAACTTACCAAATGTTATAATTAATGCCATGTAAAGTTATTACTTCCAATTGACTTGTAGATCTCTCTAGGTAGCTGTCTGAAAGCTAATTTATAGTCTATTCCATCCTTTCAAGTCAGGTTAATCAAATC
The DNA here is from genome assembly GCF_030144855.1 of Hypanus sabinus. Classification (NCBI taxonomy): domain Eukaryota; kingdom Metazoa; phylum Chordata; class Chondrichthyes; order Myliobatiformes; family Dasyatidae; genus Hypanus; species Hypanus sabinus. Next base: position 40,324,368 of record NC_082713.1, read on the forward strand.
CAAAGCTCAAAAAGTTTGTAAGTAATGAATAGTGAGTACTTAGTTCAGTGTCTGGAATAACTCAGCATCTTCACAAGGGAAGATTCAGGTTATATTATACCTGCAAAAGTAATTTTGTGAAAGTGAAAATAATTTTTTTTGTGATTTAAGGAATCTGAAAAGCAGACAAAGTCATGCAATAATACAGGGCACCTTCAAGACAATGTAACATTTTAACACTAGCTTAAGGGTTATTTGAAAATAGCAGTTTAGAATAATAAGGGGTCTTTATCAAAATTTATAATGGCAATTCTATTACTGAATGCATGCATCCTCTGAATGCCTTTCTAAATGATGCACTGGTCCCATGTCTCTTTATTCAGCAGACACAGATAAGATTGGAAGTATAATGGGACAGATGACTAAATGGTTTCAGGGGTTTATCTGATATTTACAGGGAATTATTATGTGAAGTTAATAACCACTGGAGACACAGACAACATGCAAGAAAATGATATAGTATTGGTGTGTTGGTGGAATGAGGTAAAATTCTGAAACAGAAGTAGGAAAGACTCAGAATGGAAAAGGAATGGTTAGACAAGCATATAAAGAATTTCAATGTTTCAGTAGTTCCAGTTAATATCAGGGAAATGTATGCATTATAATTCCTGAAATTCTTATTCTTTACAGACATCCACTAAAACTGAAGGATGAGTGACATTAAAAGCGTTAGAACCCCAAAGCCCTCCCCGCGCACACGCAACAAGGAAGCACCGACCTTCACCCACCCCCACCCACTTCCGCGAAAAAAGCACTAGCACCCTCCGCCCACCAAGCAACAGCAAAGCCCCCAAGAAAGACCATGATCTGCAGTACAACAAAAACTACTCATTCACCCAACAGTTTGACATGCCACAGGAAGAGCTAGAATCAGTCGTGAGAGGAACCAAATGAGATACAGAGAGGTAACACAAAGGAGTGAAACTAACAACAAAACAGTTACATTTTCCTAGGGCTTAATTATCATCTTCATGACGCAGGGGCAACGCTTACTAAAAAAGGGATATCTTGGATTGAGATTTTTTAAATAATGGAAGAACTTGAGAGGGTATTCATTGCACCACATATAAAATGCTGGACGAGCTCAGCAGGTCAGTCAGTGTCTATGGAAACGAACAAATAATCGACGTTTTGGCCGAAATCCTCCTTATGGGTCCCCAAGATGTTATTTCCTTTTCCAAGTGAGATCAATTGTACAGGCCACGAAAAAAAATGCAAAAAAATTTTTTTAAAGGAATTTAGAAGAAATGCATTTATTCAGAATGCATATAGAATGCCAAATTTACTGCAAGACCTAGTTGTGGTGAATGGCAAAGATTCACTGGAAGCCAGTTGCATAAAGGTGCAAGAGAGAATGAAATATGTAGCTATGCTGTTGGAAGACAATGGGAGTAGGTCTATGTAGAGTATAAATACAGATGTTGAAAGGCCAGTCCTGTACTGTTCTTTACATGTAACTTTATAAGAGAGAAAAAAAATCTGATATTAAGATTTACCACCAGTGAGCTCCAAGGGAATTCCCATCCAGATGCCAATCAGTCTTTCCCGAGCTCAAAATCAATTAGGTATCCATTCTCCATTCTGATGATGCATATGTTAACACCCACAGGACAGGTGAGAGGTGACCATATTGTTGGAATGGTAATCCATATCAATGAGCTAACAGGACCATTTTGTACCCCTAGATTTAGTTTCTTCTTGGGCAATTAGATTGTTTAATTTTCCAATTTCTATTTTGTATTTCTATATTTACACTGCTCACAGATTTTGTGACCTAGAAATTCTACAGGACTAGGAAAGGTGTTGGAGACCGATACATGGTTTGTAAGGGCACCTGCTGCTGTGAAGTTTTATTGGTACAAGCTCAAAGGCCTGATCTCTAATAAAACATCCTGCCAGTTCTAACACACTTAAAGATCTTTTCAACACTGGTTCCACCACTGCAGAGCAAGAGGAGAAAAACAGGTTTGGGTTTGGAGTCGTGATGGTGGATGGGGCACAGAGAGTGGAATGAGTGGGAGGGGAAGATTCAGCTACCAGGGATCAGGATATTCATGTTGGGACTTGTGGATGGTACCGTGCTGAATGGAATAGCTGGGAACAGGCAACAACATTGGGTTGTGGCGGGGGATGGTGGAATGACTTAGGGATCACATTTTGGTGAATCAAGCTAAAAAGGGCCCAGGGTGAGAAAGTAGCTTTTAATTTAAAGATGCCAACCTGCGGCCAGTTCCCAGTACCACTCTCCACTGCTTTTAGGTTCTGCCAAAGCATATTGTAAACCCTTGCTTCTGCATGAGTGACACATGTAGTCAACAGAGGTCATGTCTCCAGGCAGCTGCTGCACCCTACTGAACACCATTCTACAACTGGGTGCCTGAGTGTTATATCTAGGACACAGAGGAGCTGTATAAATTTCAAGATCAATGTGATAAATAAACAGAATGCATTTTGTATATGCTATCTTGATTAAAATTTGTTGCATAGAGCACATAGACATTGTGATAGATGATAGAATTTCTTAGCCTTGGTATCTTCTAAATGTCTTCATCATTTTAAACTTAATTGTTTTACTCCATTTAAGATTAATTCTTTCATTTTTATACATGTTTATATTTTTCTACTTTTCTTTTGAAAACAGTTAAAATGATAATAGAAAAAAATCTGAGATTTTAATTGTTGACTGATGATTTCCATTATTTACAATTTCTAATTTCTAGCATTTGTCACTAAACAGGTGTCTAAAAAAGCTAGTTATTGTTTTTAAATCATGGCTAATTGATCAAATTGTTGTTTAAATTGCCATTAAGACTATGAAGAGTTCAATCAAATATCTTGTACTTTGCAATTCTGTAAGAAACAGTGTGAAATAAAATATGATTTTAATTTCAACATCTTTTACTTACCCTCAAATGAGGGAAAATCAATCCCAGATTTATGCCAGTCAGTAACTGCTACCAGTCTTCTGTTGAGATGATGAGCCTTGATTGTTTTGGGTGGGAATATTATTTGTAGTAAGTTCAAGTCCTAGCTGGATTATCAAAATGAGGTTTTGATAGATTAGTCCCTGATAACCTTTGGGTATTAATAATGTTTCATGAAGTCATTTGAAATAATATAATGCAGTATTCATAAATATTCCCAAAATGTACCCTCGCAATGCATTAATGACAGTTTAACACAAAAAATTATACAGTGAACAAAGGTCGCTCATCGGTTTCAGCTACTCCTTTCTACTGACCATGGGTGAAATTTTGTCTTTGTGCCCTGAGTGACTTTGAGCTTGGGAAGCTGAACTGGCCACTGAGTATTCTGAACTCCACACTCATCCAAGTCTCATTGGCATTGTATTTTCCAGCTGGTGTGCTGGTGACTGATTCCATGCAGTGACTCTGTCGAGTGAGGGTAGATGCTTGGTCCTGCAGAGAGAGTAATAAATAAGCCAGAGGACTTTTCTTAAGACTAGAAATGCATTTTTTCTGTTTAGGACCCAATTTAAAAATATACGGAATCTAACCACCCAAAACACTTGCCTTTTTGGAGGAGATGCCCTTGAACAAGGGAATTAAAGGAAAATAGTTATTTGATAGTTCTTATTAGACTTCTCAATATTAACCAAATGGAATAGATGTCGAGGGTGCCTCATTTCTTTGAAGGGTGCCATTGATGCCTCACAAGAGGTATGTCCCTAGTTTGCATTTATTTCCCCCCCATTTTGGTTGTGAGCACTGGGTCCTATTTAAAAGCTTTATTGGAGGATGATTCATAAGACAAACAGTGTATTATAATACACTGGATTTACAATAATTTATCATTTATTTTTCAGGCAGGGGCTGCAGCCAGCAGTTGGAAGCTCCCAATCCCCACCCGATCCTGACACTGTTCTTTTCCTGTTTTTGAAGGAGGGCAATGATTAAAAGGAAAATATTGAGAAAATGATTCCTTGATTTTTAAATGTAATTGAATGTAATTTAAGGTAAAGTTTTTGAAGTCTATATTCCCATGCAGCCTTCTGTGAACCTTACAGAGACTACATCACACTTGATGGAGAATATAGCTTGACATCTATCCCATTTCCAGGTATTAAGAATTCCAGTAACTATCAAATAACAACTATTTTCCCTTAATTCCCTCACTCAAGGGTATCTCCAAAAAGGTAAGAGTTTTGTAGTGAGATTCAATATTTTTTAACTAGACCTTAGACAGAAAAAATCTTTATTTATCTTTTGGTTTTAAACATTAATAACCAGTTTTTAGGAACTGGGTGTCATGTTTGTTTGGTGGGTTAGATTATTATTTTTTAGCTCAGATGACTATTCAGATCCTGCACATAAGATTGTGAAACTTGCCAGAGAGGTGCTTCGGGTGGTTCCTATGCAAAGACAAACGATAACCTGAGCTATTTCCCACTGGGCCGCACTCAGCTGCTGCCCTGAGAAGGGCTGAGTCCCTATGGACACAGAAACAAAGGAACGGAAAATGCTGAAAACACTTCAGCTTGTCAGGAGTGTTAGCAGAACTCATTCAAGAAGAGGCAGTGAGGAGTTGCAGTTGCCGTAGGTCATTCAGCACAGGCCCTGGATGGTACAGCAGTTCTCAAGACGTTCATTTGCGATGCCATGTCTGGTCACTCACATCAGCTGTGATGTCATCTCATGCATTATGCTGTCATAAGAGTAATGTCATCCATCAGATTATATATTATGGTAGCTTTGCTCTCAAAGACTGAGAGCATATGCTGAATGTAACAATATGAGAATTTTAACTAAATTACTCTTAAAGTCTAAGATATATTCAAATGAAATCAATAGTTCAGGGCGACATCAATGCTTGCAATATTTGAAGACACTGAGGAATTTTCAGAATGATGGACTTTACACAGCTTATTTGGGTGAAACACTTATTTCTGAAAACCTGATAACAGGTGATGTCTCCTATAGTATAACGAAAGTTAAATCGCCTCCTGGAGGATTGACATTAATCCATGCTGGGGGAGTAAGAGGCTGGGTACCATGGCAACACAAGGTCTTCTTCCAGTCACAAGAACTGTGGACATCTTCAAAGACTATAAGTGGCAATGATCAAATCTTTGAAGATTTATGTCAGGTGCTCAGGGAGTCCTATGGAAAATGTATAGTCGTGATGAGCTCCAAACACTGGACCCCTGCACCAGGAGTGCAGATTCAAAATTCTTCTGACGACCCAGCAGTGACTCCTCCATGGAGACCAGAAATCATCCTGAGTACCCCATCGCAATCTCCTCTGGCCATCCAAATGACTAAGAATTCTTGTCCTAAGATTGCAATACACTATGGCCATAAGCTCTTGTATCTTCCAGCTAGCTATCCTCATCTCAGTCCTTTAGAGTCATCATGGGCTTCACTTAAATGGTCTATAATCAGCAACAGGAAAGATTTTACAGTCACAGGTTCGCCAAAGATGAAAGGCTACAAGTGTATTCACCTAAAGACTTTGATTGAAAGTGCCATTGAGGAGGTAACACCATGCAAATGGAAAGCATCCTTTAACAAAGTCAGGAGGTGGGAGAATCGATATCTTTATAAACAAGAGTAGTAACGGCCCACCCCTCTGACAATTGTGAATAAATATATGAAAGGAATATCTGGAGGTATCATTTTCACCAAACTGAAATGAGAGGACATTTCTGATGCCTCTAACTCACTGTTGCAAAATCATCACAATTAGGGCTTCACATGATGCTAGCAACATCTATCTGGGATGTGTAGGTTTGTTCTCACTTTTTGGTCAGAAAGTTACGAATGTGGGACACCAGCAGTTTGAAGTCACTATGGAATCCAGAACTTAGGGAAGCATAACCTAAATGTTTCATTCTTGATGTCTCATCCCTCAGATTTCCTGTACCTCAAAAACATTGGAGAAATAATATTATGCCCTTTCTCACTAGTTTGTTGAATTTGAAATAATATTTCTATGAAACAAATTATAATGACCAGAACACATGATTAAATGACTTAAACTTTAGGGCACCATGGTCAAGTGACGCTATCACAGCTCGGGGCATTCTGGAGTTTGGAGTTCAATTTGGCACCGTCTGTAAGAAGTTTGTATGTTCTTTCCTTGAACCAAATAGGTTTTCTCCCCATGCCCTGGCTTCCTCGCACAGTCCAAAAATATACGAAATTTGTCATTGTAATTTGTCCTGTGAGTATGCTAGTGTTAAATAGGTGGGTTGCTGGGCTGAATTAAAATACATAAATGTTTAACTACTTTTAATGATGTCTCATAGCTCTTGTTCAAATCTGGACTCCCCAGAGCACGCTTTCATCTTTTCACTATTAATTCTGGTGCAAAAAAGCAGTGTCACAAATTGACTACTCCAGAAAGTTCAACTTCCTCAGACTCTGATGACGTGAACAGAAACAGTTTCAACATAAAGAGTGTGAATATCAATTTGACCACTTGAATTACGTTGATGAACCTTTGTCATTGGATTTAAAAAGCGATTACAAATCCCAGTATTATCTCTGAGAGACATTTCTAAATGAAACTTACCACTTACTTACCCAAAATTCAAATACAATTATTTATTCTAGGGGAATAGGCTTCGTTTCGATGGCTAATGATGCTGATTGGGTTAATTTAGAAACCATTCTGCCCCCCAGTATCCCCAATTTTTTAATCTAGTGCTGATCAAAATTTAAGGCAGATTAGTGTGACACAACTTTGGATGTGCTTCCTTGTCGGTAGATTCATGGTGTATTTAAAACAATGCTAAAGAGAACTTGATGGTTTACTTTCCGAGCCTGCAGCATCTCTGTGCACATGGTCCATCCTACTTTGACATGGGCCATTGAATAGTTAATCAGTTAATCACAGCAGAAACTATTCAACTGTTTCACCTTAGACACCCTTTTAGAAGTGAACACTGAATCCCAAGTGGCTCTCAGATGCATTTGTGGAATTTGTTAAAAGCCCGATCATGGCATTCTCAGCTTGATTTGCAGCCAGTATCTTCAGGATAGAATGTGTTTCTAAAATAATCATGGAAGCGCCAAATACATTTCTTTCCCATCAAGTTACCAATTCTGTTTTTAGAAATACAGCTATGGTAAAAATGCAGAAAACAGTCAATGGGTCGGGCAGCATTCGTGGAAAGAGGAACAAAGAATCTGCATCAGGTTTAATGTCACTGGCATATGTTGTGAAATAAGTTATTTTTTGGCAGCAGTACATTGTAATACATAATAATAAAACATTATAAATTACAATAAGAAATATATATATAAGATTAAGTTAAATAAATCATTCAAAAAGAGAGCAAAATGAAAGAAAAGAAAGTGTGGTAGTGTTCATGGGTTCATTGCTCTTTCAGAACTCTGTTGGCAGAGGGAAAGAAGCTGTTCCTGAAACATTGAGGGTGCATCTTCAGGCTCCTGGACCTTCTCCTTGACAGCAGCAATGAGCAAAGTGCATGTCCTGGGTGATGGGGGTCCTTATGGTGGATGCAGCCTTTTGAGGCATCACTTTTTGAAGGTGTTTTTGATGCTGGGGATGGAGCTGTCTGAGGTTGCAACTCTCTGCAGCTTTTTTTCCAATCCTGTAGGTTACCCCTCCATATTTCAATAATATTTGGCTAATATTGTAAATATTATACATTGTTTGATTAAGCATTTCTTGTTGTTTGCATAATGCATTGCGGGTTATATGTAAAAGTACGTAAATGGCATACGTCATCATGCTGCCATGTCAAACGTGCACACTTCACTTAAAGTAAAAATGAAGTTAGACTCACATTTCCTTTGAATTAGTTTTAAGTTCTGGAATTATGAAACCTAACAGTGGCAACAAGGTATTTTTAAACTGAAGATGAATCGGCAATGACTACTTACCTGTTAAAGTGCAGTGAGACATTACTAATTTAAAAAAAAAGCACAGTCATTCCGCAAAATGAGTTTGAACTACATTTCAAAGATACTGAACTGAAGTCTGCAGATATCCAACTAAGAACTTAAACTAGAGAAATTATAACTCCTGTGGGAATGACACTCGTAACAGTGAAATATAACAACCAACAAACCCCATTGAGCTTGTATGTGGTAAAAACAAGAGTGCCAGCATTGTGGGGATGTGATTGGCTGAGACAACTACAACTTGATTGGAGATCCATCCACTATTTACATGCCACATCCCCTGTAACAGGAGGCAACATGTACTGGATGATGCCACATGCTATACACCATGAACTGCTGCCCAACGGAGGGCAAGCAGGTGTTGGTGCCAACTTCTGTGCCTCTGATTGGAAAGCATATTGGACCAAGGAATGACTATGTTACTCGGAAGAATCATGAAAGCAGTGGTCTGACCATAAATGTTTTTGTGGATAACATCAATCAGAAAGCTTCTGATATATTGACTAGGCAGCTACTTGCAAAATGTGACTTGGTTTTAAGTTGGAAGTGAGTTGGAGGAACTTCAGGAACGTTGGAAGCATTCAGTTTTCGTGAGTATAAAGAACCAGAAACTACTCTGCGTACATTAAGGTTATTGCATGAACTTCAAGTGTGAGACAAAATTCTGCTTGTCAAAGTACCGTAGGTGCAAAGACCAAAGACCAGCTGCATGAGTGGAAGGCCAAAAGGAAATGAGTCAATGGAGATACGAAAACAGAGGATTCATCAGACGATGTTGTGGATGAGGAAACCAAGAGGAGAGTTCAGATTGTAAAGGGAGCAATAGAAGGATTAATAACAGAAAACTCCAGTGAACTAAATCCATCTTCCCAAGATCACGTTGCACATTTTAGAAAGAAGAAAACGGAACAAGAAGAAGAGGATGACATAAGTACTATTAAAATGGAAGAGGATAAACGAGACCTAATTTCCCAAGAAATGATCAAATTCAGATATACTCACAAGAGGCTGGAAGAAGAAATAGAAAGGCAAGAAAAAAAAAGACAAGAAGTTGAAAAGAATCAAAGTAGATCTAGAGAGAAAAACCAAGAAAAGTAGAAGAAAGGTGTCCAGAGCTGTCAGAACCACTTCCTGCAGTCTCAGAGTCAACGCCGACAATCACCACGGAGGAGGCCACAGAACCTGAGATTGTTTCACAGCCACAAGTCTCAGCCGCCAAGCAGAGTGACCCCCTTGTCAGGCAAGAAGTAATCCCACAAATCCTCCACTGTGATTAAATCTTCAGGCCTGAATGGGACAATTTAAAATATATTATGTTGTGAATATCTGTATTGTTGTTGTATTATTCTGTTTTATATTGTATATAAAACAGTTGTATATACAGCATATATAGTTGAGATGCACTCTGTATTGAGTTGGAGTTTATAGCTAAGCAGGGAGGAATGTTGTGTGTTTAATATTTCAGTAATATTTGAGTAATAGTCTGATTAAGAATTCTTTGTTGTTTACATATTGCATTGTGGCTTATTTGTAAAAGTATTTAAGTATCATTATGCCACCAAGTCATACATGTGTGCCTTGCTTAAAGTAAAATGGAAGTTAGACCTGCATTCCCAGCTTCTTAATTACTTTGAATTAGTTTTATGTTTTGGAGCAACAAAGCAAAACAGAGTGCAAGGTTGTTGTTTCGACACCATTCAACCAGCTGATCTGTCTCACCCTGTACATCGCCCCATCACCATCTGAAATTCTGCCAATAGTTGCGTCATCAGCAAATTTATATATGGCAAGTGAGCTGTGCCTGGCCTCAGGGGCAGAATGAGTAAAGCAGTGGGATAAGCACACATCCTTGAGGCATGCAAGGTGTTGATTGTCAGCTGTGAGGAGGCGTTATTTCCATTCTGCACTGAGATATTGCTTTAGGTTAATGACCGTTCAACAGAACTGTAAAACCCAGAGAAAGGGAGTTGCTTGTGATATTAACTCAGTTTTCTTTCCCATTAACACTATCTAGTCTATGCTATAGACTAGAGAACTAACTGTGCTCTGGTCTTTCTGGTGGAAATTACTCCCCTGCTTTTGGAGACGGTGTTCCAGAGTTTAGAATTAGCATTGGTAAAGGACAAGCAATAAGACTCAAGTCATGAAAATGTGCGTTTTCAAGGGAAACCTGCAGGTGGCGATGTGCCTTTACCTTTGCCCTTTCTCAGGTCAACTCTCCTTTGGTCGACATACTCTGGAAAGATCATGAAACCACATATTTCACTTACTTTATGTCTTTTACATTTGTTTTTTGTCTTGAGTGTGATTCTGGAACTGCTGGAGCCTGGGATTTGCTGTTTAGAGATGGTTTGGGTGTTTTAGCGCTCTGCAGTCTTCGAGAGGATTCTGGGAGACAGAGGCAGCGTGCGCGAACCTTCTGGCAGGAAGACTGCAGGATGGGGCACAAGGCGAAATCCGACTCCATTTTGCTGATTAAAGCCTCCATTGTTCGCCGATTAAAGTGACAAGGGAGATTGAAACATTGAGGCAAACACGAGGAAATCTGCAGATGCTGGAAATTCAAGCAACACACACAAATTGCTGGTGGAACGCAGCAGGCCGGGCAGCATCTATAGGGAGAAGTACAGTCGACGTTTTGGGCCGAGACTCTTCGTCAGGACTAACTGAAAGAAGAGATAGTAAGATCTCCTCTTTCAGTTAGTCCTGACGAAGGGTCTCGTCCCAGAACATCGACTGTACTTCTTCCTATAGATGCTGCCTGGCCTTGAAGCATTGAGGCCAATGTGGAAGGAGAGCACTATTGATCACCGTGGGATCGCTCTGCTGCTGGGGAGAGCCTGTCGCTATGCCTGGAAAATGGTAACCCAGGTATTCTGCATTTTGGATTTAGACTTGGACTATAGACTTTCTTTCAGTCTTATAGTTATTTATATTCTGTGTTTTTTGCCTGATCTTTCTTGTTTATTTGTGTGCAGGGCAGGGGGTTTTGGGGTGTTGAGATGCCTATTTCATTCCTCTTTGCTTGTTTTTGTGGTGAGGTGGGATCTTGGGGATCGATGATCGTGCTGCTGTTCTTTTCTTTCCTGTTTTCATGGCTACCCAGAGAAGAAGAATTTCAGAGTTGTATACTGTGATAATAAAAGTACCTTTGAACCGAACCTTTTAATGGGCAGTGGCACGGGTTTGGGAAGTGACGTTGGAGTAGCTTGTGTGAGTAACTACAGTAGAGTTTGTAGAAGGTGCACTCTGTGGCCACTGTGTGTCAGGGGTAGAGGCAATGGAATATTTAGGAAGGTTGATTGGGTGCCAATCATGGGGCCAAAAGGAACTGCAGATAACTTTTGACTAACTTGTGTAGATGTGTGGTGGAGAGTATATTGACTGGCTGCATCACACTGTAGTATGAAAGCACCAATACCCTTAAATAGAAAATCCTACAAAACATACTGAACACTGCCCAGTCCATCACAGGTAAAACCCTCCCTACCACTGAGTGCGTCTACATGGAGCATTGCGGGAAAGCAGCCTCTGTCACAGGGCCTCCACTCTTCAGGTCCTGCTCTTCTCTCACTATATCAGGAAGAAGGTACAGGAGCCTCAGGACTCACACCACCAGGTTCCAGAACTGTTACCACCCCTCAACCACCAGGCTCTTGAATCAAAGGTGATAACTTCACTCAACTTCACTTGCCCCATTTATGAAATGTTCTCATAACATATGGACTCACTTTCAAGGACTCTTCATCTCCTGTTCTCCATATTAACTGCTTATTTATTATTACCTTTTTCTCTTTGTATTTGCACAGTTTGTTGTCTTTTTCACGCTAGTTGTCCGCCCTGTTGGTACGATCTTTCATTGATTCTGTTATGGTTGTTGGATTTATTGAGTATGTCCACACAAAAGTGAATCTCAGGGTTGTATATGGTGAAGAATATGTACTTTGGTAATATATTTACTTTGACCTTTGATCTTTGAAGTCACAAACAAAAAACAGAACACTGGAAGAACATAAAAAGCCAAGTAGAATTTGTGGAGGCATTGCAAATGGATATGATCATTGTACATCCATCAGCAAGCATCCTCACTGCACACCTTAATTTCAAAAAAGTCATTGGTGGAACAACTGAAGATGGTTGGGCTAGGGCACTGTCCTGGGCTGGGATGATTGACCTTCAATAGCCATATTCCTTTGTGTGGGGCATGCATACCCTAGCTTTTTATATATCTGAATGCCATGCTCTGAAATTCATAATTCAAGATTAAGTTGATTTTTTAAAAAATTCATTCTATTTTGTGTATGTTGTCCGAGTCTGGTACAAATATTATCAAGCTGTGTGGTACCTCTTGCACGTGGAATATCCACCTGTTGCTGGACTATTGTTACTGGCCTGGTTGAATGTCATTGGCTGTAAGGATCTGAGAAATGGATAAAATGCAGATAAAGTACATGCATTCTGCAAAGAAATACATAAAAAGATTTATACCATGAGACATTCGGTTAAATGTTTCAGAAACAGGGCAACAGCACACCCTGCAGGGCATCTCTGTAACTGCATGTCTAGATCCAGATTCAGATTCATTTGTTCATACATGTACATCGAAACATACAGTGAAATGCATTGTTTGCGCTAACAACCAACATGATGTCCTGGGACAGCCCACAACCATGCCTATCATGTTCACAGAACAACACAAACCCAGAGCCCTGTTCCTGGACTTCTGATCAACCTTCAGTATCGATCCCGAAAGCTTATTCCGAGCTAGCTTAGGGATACAAAAATCATGAGCCTGCTTTTTAAGAAAACAGTTACCTCACTGACAATACCAGAGAGCACTGAGTTGAGACTTGTCGGAGTGTATGACTCACAAGAATCGGTCTAGTGAAGAGTGCTCTGCTCCCTCCCTGTTCTAGGAATATAAGCCATTGAGCAGAATTAGGCCATTTGGCCCATCAGGTCTGCTCCACAATTTCATCATAATTGATCCATTTCCTTCTCAACCTCAATCTCCTCTTCACCTTGTAACCTTTCACATCTTGACTTAAAAAGAATCTATCAACCTCCGCCCGACACACCCAAAGACCAGGCCTCCACAGCTGCCCATGGCAATGGACTCCACGGAGCCACCACCCTCAGGCTAAAGAAATTCCTCCTCATCTTCATTCTAAATGGAAGTCCCTCTGTTCTAAGTTTGTGTCCTCTGGTTCTCGATTCCCCTGCTATAAGAAACATCCTTTTCACATCCACCCTATCAAGGCCTTTCAACGATCAATAGATTTCATTGAGATCCCCCCACTCACACCTCTAAATTTCAACAAGTCTAGGCCCAGAGCCATCAAACTCTTCCAGAATTATTTTCATGAACCTCTTCTCAACCCTCTCCAACGTCAGCACATCCTTTCTTAGATAACAGGCCCAAAGCTGCTCACAAAACCCCAAGTGAAGCCTCACCAGTGCCTCAGCTTTATGCCCTTGTTTCTATCCTGGTGCTCTTGAAATTAATGCTACATTGCATTGGCCTTCCTTGCCATGGACACGACCTGCAAGTTAACCTTTAGGGAATCCTGCACAATGACTCCAAAGTTCCTTTGCACCTCAGATTTTTGAATTTCCTCCCTGTTTAGAAAATAGTCAGCACTTTTATTGCTTCTATCAAGTGCATGACCATATAGCTCCTGACACTATGTTCCATCTGCCACTTCTTTGCCCATTCTCCTAATCTAAGTCCTTCTGAAGCCTCCCTGCTTCCTCACCACTACCTAACTTTGTACTGTCCACAAACACAGGTACAGAAACAGAGCAGTACAGCACATCAACAGGCCACTCAGCCCTCAAAGTGGTGCTGAGCCAGCTAAAACCCAAATCAGAAACAGCCAAACACCAATCCCTCCTACCTACACCATGTCCATATACCTCCATCTTCCTTACATCCATGTGTCTATCCTTAAAAGCTAATATATTTGCCTCCACCACCATACCAGGCAGTGCATTCCAGGCATGCACAACTCTCTGAGTAAAAAACTTACCTTTCAGATCCCCCTGATCCTACCTCCTCTCACCTTCAATGCATGCCCTCTGGTATTAGACATTTCAACCCTGAGAAACAGATACTCTGTCCGCTCTCTCTATGCATCTCATAACCTTTCTAAACCTCTATCAGATCTTCACTCAGCCTTTGACACTCTAGAGAAGACAACCCAAGTTTATCCAGCCTCTCATGATAGCACATGCCATCTGTACCAGGCCGCATCCTGGAAAATCTCTGCACCCTCTCCAAAGCCTCAACATTCTTCCTACTGTGGAATGACTAGAACTTTATGCAATACTCCAGATGTGGTCTAACCAGTGCTTTATAAAGTTGTAACATAACCTCCTGACTTTTGAACTCAATGCCTCGACTAATTAAAGCAAGCATTCCATAAGCCGCCTTAATCACCTTATCGACCTGTGTAGCCGTTTTCAAGGAGCTATGAACTTGGATCCCAAGATCTCTCTGCTCAGCAACACTGTTAAGGATCTTACCGTTAACAGTGTACTGTCTCCTTGCATTTACCCTACCAATGTGCAACACCTCACATTAACCTGGGTTAGATGCCATCTGCCATTTCTCAGCCCATATCTGTAACTGATGTATATCATGCTGTATTTTTACCAGTCTTCTCCACTATCCACAACTTCACCAATCTTGCTATCATCCACAAACTTACTAACCCACCCATCTACATTTTCATCCAATTCATTTATATACATCAGGAACAGCAGAGGTCGTCGCACAGGTCCCCGTGGAACTCCATTAATTACAGACCTCCAGCTCGAATACCACTACTTCTGTCTCCTCTGCACAAGGCAAATCTGAATCCAAACAACCAATTCACTGCGGATCCCATGCACCTTAATCTTCTGGATTAACTTCCCATGAGGAACTTTGTCAAACACCTATTAAAATCCATGTAGACAATATCCACTGCCCTACCCTCATCAATCTCTCTCACTAAACCTTGTCAAGTTGGTAAGGCACAACCTGCCAAGCTCAAAGTCATGCTGACTCTCCCTAATTAGACCATGGGTTTCCAAATGGTCATATATCCCATCCCGAATAATTTTCTCCAGCAATTTCCTTACAAATGATGTAAGACTCACCAGTCCATAGTTCCCAGGGTTTTCCTTTGTTCCCTTCTTAAATGGAGGTACAACATTAGCCACTTGCCAGTCTTCCAGGACCTCGCCTGTGGCTAGGGAGGACACAAGAATACTGGTCAAGGGCCCAGTAATCTCATCTCTTGCCTTCTTCAATACCTATGGTAAATCCCAGCAGGCCCCGGGACATCCACTTTAATATTCATTAGGAAGCCTAACACTTCTTCCTCCTTGACCTCTAAATACTCTAATGTATTTATACACTCAGCACTGATCTCCTGGTCCTCCATATCATTTTCCTTTGTAAATACAGCAGCAAAGAAGTCATTAAGTATCTCACTCACATTCTCTGCATTCAAGCAAATGTTCCCCCTTTAACCTTGAGTGGTCCTACCCCCCTCCCTAGTTATCCTTTTGCTCTTGATGTATGTACAGAATGCCTTGGGATTCACCTTAATCACAGTTGGCAAGGACTTTTCATGGCCACTTCTGACTTCCCTAATTCCCTTCTTTAGTTCTTTTCTGGCATCTTTATATTCCTCATGTGCTTTGTTTGATCCTGACTTTCAATGCTTTACATACTTTTCCTTTTTTTCTTGACTAAATTCATCACCTCACTAGACATCCAAGGTTCTCTTATCTTTCCATCCCTGTCCTTCCTTCTTTCCTGCACTCTGGAGATGTCAGGGGTAAGCTTTTTTACTTGGAGAGTGGTGAGTGCATGAAATGAGCAGAAATTTCTTTAGCCAGAAAGTGGTGAATTTGTGGAATTCTTTGCCACAGGCAGCTGTGCAGGCCAAGCCTTTATGTATATTTAAGGAAAATGTTGATACATTCTTGATTGTTCAGAGCATGAAGGGATATAGGGAGAAGGCAGGAAAATGGGCCTGAGAGGAAAATTCGATCAGCCATAATAAAGTGGCGGAGAAGACTCAATGGGCAAATGGCCTAAGTCAGCTGCTACATCTTGTGGCCTTATGGTTTTATAATCTCAGAAGGTAGAGTGTGGGGTAATAGATAACCTACTCTGGATGTCTGAAACTAGCGGTATTCAACAGGGGTATGTTCTGGGACTGTTGCTGTCGGTGATTCCTATAAATGACAGATGAGGAAGTAGAAGAGTGCGTTAGTAAGTCTGCAGATGACACGGAGGTTGGTGGAGTTGTGAATTGAGCAGAAAGTTGTTGTATGTTACAACAGGACGTTGACAGGATACAGAGCCCAAGTGAGGAGTGGCAGATGGAGATCAATCTGGTAACTGTGAAGTGATACACTTTGGAAGGGTGAACATGAAGGCAAAACACAAGGTTAAAAGCAGGATTCTTAGTAGTGTGAAGAAACATAGGGATCTTGGGGTCCAAGTCCATAGATCCCACAAACTCGTTGCACAATTTGAAAATTTTTAAACCAATTCCTCTGAGTAAAAACTCTGTAGCTCATTGTGTTGATGAAATGAGTGAAGCCAATGAGTATCAACTATGCTCAGAGCTTCAAAAAACAGAATTTGGGATACAGCAGGATGAGCCAACTGTGCAAGACAATGAGGCATTGCTAATGGCATATGTAGAGTTTATCAAAAATGGAAAAGTTTATGAAGAGATTCTCTTTTGTAAAAAGTTAAAAACAAATATCAATGGAGAATCAATCTACAATGAGCTCAAAATGTATAATGAGGATAAAAGTATTCTGATTAGGAACATGATTCCTTGTGCAACAGATGGAGCACCATATATGGCAGGTCACTATGCTGGTTTAGTGGAATCTATGAAAAAAGAAATTCCAAGTTTGTTTGCAATGCATTGTGTAATTCATCATCAACACCTCTCAGGTGAAATCCTCAGCAGGCAAAATTTTTCAAGTATGACTTGTAATATCTGCTATCAACGAAATTAAAGCTTATCCATTAAGTAGCAGAATATTTTGCCAGTTATGCCAAGATAACGAATGCCTGCTTCTTCACAATGAAGTGCAATGGCTGTCAAAAAGCTACTCCTTAAAACATTCCTTTGATCTTTTTGACACAGTGGTTGAATTTCTGCTCAAAGTTGATAAGAGCTTGGGAAACAAAATTGAACTTCTGCATGGAGATGCGGCTTTCCTAGCCGTTCTGTATGACAAAATGGACATTCCAATTATGAAACTGCAGGGTGAGAATTTCTATTTAATTCAGGCAAAAAGTGAAGTATCCTTTTTTATTGGAAAATTGGAAATATATAAGCACAAGATTGGGAGAAAAATGTTCTTACAGTTTCCCTGCATGGGAAGTATGGCACCCTTTTTCACAGATGACGATTTGCAAGAGTACTGCTTACACCTGCAGTCAGGATCTTTTGAATTGATTCAAGGATTTGAATGATCTTGAAATTTTGGACTGGATAACTAACCCATTTCTTTGCAAGGTGGAAGAACAGGAAGAGAGCTTGCATGGAGAAATTATTGAAATTCAGAACGAAGAAGAAGCAAAACTGCTTTTCAAAGATGTCGGCTTTTGTGGCATGTGGCTACACTGTCATAGGAATTTTTCTTGTCTTTGGAGAAGAGTAAAACTGTTGCATTTCCATCCTCCTACCTTGTTAAAAGAGGCTTCAGTGTAGTGAACCACATACTCACAAAAACAGAAACCACTTGGACATTGATACATGTGGGGACATAAGGCTTTGGCTGTCACAACTTGAATCAGATATTTCAACTCTTGCTGAAAACCATCAGACTCAAAGATCAAATTGACATTGAAGTTATTGTACAGAATATAGAAACTGTGTAAGGTAGGTTTAAAGACAAATAAAAATTTAAAACAGAATCATTTTTCTCATGTTAGCATATGGTCAACATGTTTTTACACTGTGGAGGCACTGGAAAGTATATTGTGCCTAAGAGGGGCTTTGGCAAGTATGAAAGTGCTTTAGGGGGTGTTGGGCTAAAAAAGGGTGGGAAACAATGGTTTAATATCTTTTGGAGAAAATATTAGAAACTGTTATTAAGTAAACACTCAGAGGCCAACTCCTGTGCCTAATAAAATGGTTACTGAATGTACTGTACATATGTTTGTGGTCTTCTGCCGATATAGCTCATCTGCTTCAGCGTTTGACATGCTGTGTGTGCTTCTAAACACTTTTTGAACACGCGCTGGCCATTCTCAGCTAACCTCCCCGTCACCGGGTGCTTTTGCTTTTGGCACCATTCTCTGTAAACTTTAGAGATTGTTGTGCATGAAAACCCCAGGAGATCAACAGTTTCTGAGATACTCAAACCACCCTGTCTGGCACCAACAATCATTCCACGGTCAAAGTCACTTAGATCATTGTGACGTTAGGTCTGAGTAACAACTGAACCTCTTGAGCATATCTGCATGCTTTTATGCATCGAGCTGCTGCCACATGATTAAATGAGAAGATAGCTGCAAATGGTGGTAAGTAAAATCAGTGAATCACACAACTTATTTCACAGAAGGAGATTATTTTTGATCGGTCTGTGTTTGATTCTAGGAGAAAAATCCCATCAGTTCGACACCCCATGTCATCTCTCCATCCTGCAATTTATTTTCCCTCAAGTGCCCATCTAATTCTCTCCTTGGTCAGTGGCCCGTAGAGGGTAACAGGTTAAAGCTCCACTTTAGGAATGGCTACTTAACCACATGGAGAGACACAGCTTTACAAAAACTCTGTAAACATTCAGACCAGCTCCTTCCATTAAGCACACCAGCCCCATCTCCAGCATGGGAATCAATTCAATTCTACTGATTTTAGCTAGTGGCAAATCTCAGGAAGAGGATGAATCAGTAACTATTATGCAAAAGAGGGAGTAACCAAAGCTGAACTGAGCTGTTAACAAGTTGTAACAATGAGATAATATTTTTGATTAAGCTGCATAGTATGTCCAAGGGTGTTTTCTGATATATCTTTGATAAGATGCCCATTGTTTTTTTTTAAATATTGCCTCCTGCTCCAAGCTTCTGTCACATCCTTAAAATAACAATGAAGATTGAGCCAATAAATCTGTCATTATACCAGCATAGAGATGATGTAACACATGGATTTTAACGACAGCAGCCTAAACAGTTCAGAATAGCTTCAAAAGATTTGATACACATATGTAATTTGAGAAAAAGTTTCACTTGGTAGAATACTAATTACAGAACTCGGCTCACTCAGCAGCTGTTAAATGTAGTATTTCCTAATATATTAAACTGTGCAGAAGAAATTTCATTTCCAGTCCATATTAACATCTCCAATGATGTAGATTTTTTATTTGTCACATTTTTTTACAACATAGAAAGAAACCCTTCAGCCCATCAAATCTATACTATCTCTCACAACAAGCCCATCTGTCCCATCCCCCATTTATTTTTTGATGGGGATTAAGCCCCACTCTTCCACAAGCCCATCTGCTTTCCAAATCTCCCCCGATTCTTCTGCTGTCTACCTGCTCTGTGGACAATTTCCCTGCCAGCACAGTGAATGTAGGAGGAAACCAGAGTAAAACAGGGGAAACCTCTGACATCATAGGGAGAACATTAAAACACCACACAGGTAGTACCCAAAGGAGAACCTGATTCCCTGCAGGTGTCTATCGACAACACTAATGACTGCATCAGCATGGCACTAATAAACCAAAAGTAAGATTACTCCTGGTGTTTCTTGATATCCTCTGTCCAAACAGTTCTATAAATTACCTTTGAAGTCTGCACAGGATAAGTTCCCACAAATAGCGCAAGAATAATAAACCAGGTAAAATGTTTTACCTGCTGATTGATAAGTAAATGTTAACTAGGACACCTTTAATAGGTCCTAGTTGAAGGTGTCCTAGTTAATATTTACTTCCAATAGAGTTGGACGAAGAAAGGCTGCTCAAACCGTTAGTATGAAAGGGTTATCTAACGCACAGTGCAAGGGTTTCAGAGTTACTTCTCAGGTGCAGAGGATGTGGATGCTTAAGATCATCAGGAGACTGCCTGGGCGTGTTCGCATTTGCTGGAAGTACACAAGCCATACTGGAATACCAGTTTTCCACAAATGGTTTTCCAAGTGTGATTATCTCCCTCACTGGCCCAAATTCCAAACCACTATTTAAAACTTTTTCTGACATTCACCATTGCTATTGATGGATCTAGTATCATTTTAACACTGTAACTTGTCTGGAGCTAGAGTTATGTAGAACATCGAACATAGAAATTTACAGCACATTACAGGCCCTTCAGCCCACAATGTTGTGCCGACCATGTAGCCTACTCTAGAAACTGCCTAGAATTTCCCTAGCACATAATCCTCTATTTGTCTAAGCTCCAAGTACCTATCGAAGAGGCTCTTGAAAGACCCTATCTTATCTCACTGACGATCAACACTGGTGCACCTCAGGGGAGTGTGCTTAGCCCAGTGCTTCAGGAAGGGTAAGGAACACATACCAATCCTCACAGAGAGAACAGAAGTGGAGAGAATGAGCAGCTTCAAGTTCCTGGGTGTCAAGATCCCTGAGGATCTAACATATCAGTGCAGTTATAAAGAAGGCAAGACAGTGGCTATACTTCATTAGGAGTTTGAAGAGAATTGGTATGGCAACAAAGATACTCAAAAACTTCTATAGAAGAACTGTGGAGAGCATTCTGACAAGCTACATCACTGTCTGGTTGCGGGAGGGGGGTCTACTGCACAGGACCGAAAGAAGTTGCAGAGGGTTGTAAATTTAGTCGTCTCCATCTTGGGCACTAGCCTACAAGGTAGTCAGGATATCTTCAAGGAGCGGTGTCTCAGAACGACAGCATCCAGCACCCAAGGCATGTCCTTTTCTTACCGTTACCATCAGGTAGGAAGTACAGAAGCCTGAAGGTGCACACTCAGCGACTCAGGAACAGCTTCTTCCCCTCTGCCATCTGATTCCTGAATGGACATTGAGTCCTTGGACACTAACTCACTTTTTAAATATATATTATTTCTTACCCCTGACATCCCCTCGATACCTATTTCCAAGCACCTTAAAACTATGCACTCTTGTGTGAGCCGTTTCAGCCCTGGAAAATAGCCTCTGGCTATTCACATGATCAATGCCTTTCATCATCTTATACACCTGTCGGGTCACCTCTCATCCTCTGTCGCTCCAAGGAGAAAAGGCCAAATACCCTCATCCTATTCTCATAAAGTACGTCCTCCAATCCAGGCAACATCCTTGTAAATCTCCTTAGAATTCTCCTGAAGAATTATGGATTTGCCACCACTCAACTGCTAAAGTTTGCTAGAAACTTTTCTGTTTTGTTATGCATTAATAAAAAGGGTTCAGCTTGGCTGGGATACAAGCTTAATTCAGAGGGTCTATTGGGTAGAACAGTCCAGCACAGGAATAGGCCACAAGGTTTTTGCAATCTTATTAAATTAGTTTCTGCTTACAGAATGTCCATTTCCTGCACAGTACTATCATCAGTATTTACTTATTATTTGTTTTTTGTTAATTTGGCTTCTATTGCACATTGCTTGCTTGTATCTAGTTTTTCACTGATTCTATTGTATGCTTCATTCTACTGTTAAAGCCCTGCAGGAAAATGAATCTCAGAGTAGTTGACTGTGACACATATGTATTTACTTTGAAATATACATTCATGTGCCTGTCTAAGAGCTTTGTGCCTGTCTCCAGCACCACCCTGAGCAGCATGTTATACACCCACCACTCCCACCTGCCTGGCACATCTCCTTTGAACTTATCCCCTTTCACTGTAAATTCATGCTCACTGATCTTTGACATTTCAGCCCTGGGAAAATAATACTGACTATCAATTCTATCTATGCTGCTGATGATCTTACAAACTTTTGTCAGTTCTCTCCTTAGCCTCTGCCATTCCAGTGAAAACAATCCAAGTTTGTCCATCTTGTTATACACATGCCCTCTAATCCAGGCAGCACCCAGGTAAACCAGCTTTGAACCTCTCCAAAACCTCCACATCCTTCTAGTAATGAGGCGACCAGAACTGAATGCGATACTCCAGATAAACTCCAGCCATTGATTTGCAAAAACAAATGACCCTTTGCTGCTTTGAGCAGCATTTACAGTCACTTTATAATACTTGCTACTATCACAACCTTTCAATGAGTTGGATTTGTTCTTTTGAGTAAATAATCATTAAGTTTGCTTGATCTGAGATAAACCTAACACTGGATCATCAACATTAAGCATGACAACATGTATAATGCCCTACCGATATTTCTAAATATAATCACAATAATAAATTCTCAAGAACCAGATTCTAATTTTGTGAACTGGATTGACAGATACATTTAACCCATTTGACCAACCAATATTCTTGATGTATATGAGAACAGCTATTACCCCTCAACCAACAGGCTTTTGAACCGGAGGGGATAACTTCACTCAACCTCACTTACTCCATCACTGAAATGTTCCCACAACCTATGGGCTCACTTTCAAGGAATCTTCATCTCATGTTGTCAATATTTACTGCTTATTTATTCATGATTATTATTCCTTTTGCATTTGCACAGTTTGTTGTCTTTTGCACATTGGTTGTATGTCTGCCAAATTGAATATGGACTTTCATTGATTTTATTACTGAATTTACTGAGTATGCCTGCAGTAATAAGAATCTTAGGGTTGCATACTGTGATGTACATGTACTTTGATAATAAGTTTACTTTGAACTTTGCTATACATCTTGTAGAAACAAGTTAGAAACATCCCTTCTCCTCCCCCTTGAACAAACCTTTGAAAGTTTGTTGTGGCACATATTTTTTCCTTTTTTCCAGGCAAACAATAGAATGCCATTTCGGTATTATTCTTCCTCTTATATTTTGTATGACAATCTCTGCAAAGTTTTGCAGACTTTGTTAATCACAATGGGCCATATGACTGGTGAGCCACCTGATCAGAAAAATAACAACCTAGATCTAAGCTAATAAAATGTTTTAGCATGTTTTATATTCTTTTAGAGACAGAACATTATTAAATGTTAATTAAGAAAGAGCAAATTATTAAATGGAAACAATCTTTGCCAATACGAATAGGAGAGAGCCTCAATACTCCCAACTTTATCAAGTGTCTAATTACTTAATTTTTGCTTTCAGATGCATGGGCTCAAGGGAATGGAATTTTAAAGAAAGATCACTTTAATCACATTTATCCACAGTATTGTTCCCTTCATCTTCTTCACTGTGAAGTCTGAAACAGGTCCATCTTCAATGATCCCTTAGCTAAGACAGGGATGCTTACTTTAGGTGATAACATCAGAAAGCATCCTAATGTTTAGAGTGTAAAATTACAGGCCTTGACTTGTGTTTTGCTTCACGGGCGTTGCTAATATTCCTGCAGCTGTTATTTACTTATGATTCGCCTAATTAGCTAGTACGTTGGGGAAATGGATGATTATTCCCTCACCTTTCACAAATATTAACTTTCTGGTTTGAGGTTATTGTTGAGAGAAAGTGACTAAGCTGATTGCTGCTCTGCAAGCTCACAGAGACAGGAATTTTATTTGGTTTTGAGATTCAGCATGGTACAGGCCCTTTCTACCCAGTGCCGCCCTGTTGCATCCATGTGATTAATAACCTACTAACCCATAGGTCTTTGGAACGTGGGAGGGAACTGGAACACCTGGGAGAGAACATATAAACTCCCCTACCGGCAGTGGTAGAGTTGAACCTGGGTCGGTGCTGCTTTGGTGGTGTTACTCTCACTGCAATGCTACCATGCCATCTAGTTGTTTGAAGGTGCTTGAGAATTTCAGCAACACACACAAAATACTGCAGGAACTCAGCAGGCCAGGCAGCCGCTATGTCAAAGAGTACAGTCGATGTTTTAGGCCGAGACCCTTCAGCAGGACTGGAGAAAAAAAGATGGGGGGGGGTAGATTTAAAATATGGGGGGAGGAGAGGAAGAGGAATAAAAGTGATAGGTGAAACTGGGAGGGGTAGGGGGTGAAGTAAAGAGCTGGAAGTCAACTGGTGAAAGAGATACAGGTCTGGAGAAGGAAGAGTCCAATAAGAGAGGACAGAAGGCCATGGAAGAAAGAGAGGCAGGAAGGGGCGCTAGAGGGAGATGATGAGTGGGCAAGGAGATAAGGTGACAAAAGGAAAAGGGGTTGGAGACTGGTGAAGGAGGGGAAGGGCATTACCGGACGTTTGTGAAATCAATGTTCATGCTATGGTTGGAGGCTACCCAAATGGAATATAAAGTGTTGTTCCTCCAACATGCAGATTTTCTTTTCTTTGTGACTTGAGAATTTGAATCCACTTTTCTACAGGGATTCAAAAGCACAAGGTATTGCTGGCTTAAAATGAGGCTTGATACATAAAATGAGGCAATCACTCTGGGCCTTTATTACTGGTTGCTGCTGAAATAATTATACCGAATTCTGTGTTTTATAAATGGTGGCATAGAACGCAAGAGCAATGTTGACAGTTCTAAAACACTGGAGAACAAATGTACATTTCTAGGCATTAATCGTCGAAAGTGCAGAAGAGATTCGCTAAAATGATTCCGGGTATGAGGGATAGTTATATGGGTAGATTGGAGAAACTGAGGTTGTTTCCCTTTGTACAGACAAAGTTGTAAAGGGATCTGATGGAGATAGTTGAAGTCATTAAGGGTTAAGAGGGAATATTTCTCAGGAAAGTGGGAAGAACAGTTGTTGTCCTAGGTTGTTAAAATGCCTTATTCAACAACACTTACAGCATTAGGCTAACTTGAACAGGCATTCAGAGGCTGGGTGCCTCCCTTAACCCTACTGGCAAGGCCTCCTGCCTTTTGCACCCATATGACTTGCAGCCATTCTGTATTTAGCAGTCACATAACCTGACGGCTTCACACTAAACCCATTTGACTCAACTGCAAAGGTTTCCAGCTTTGTGGTTTTGTTCCTGGCCTATACCTTGGATTAAAAATTCAAATAAAATTTATTATCAAAGTGTATATATGTCATCATAAATTACTTTGAGACTCATTTTCTCACAGGCATTCACAGTAGAACAACAAAATACAATAGAATCAATGAAGAGCTACACACAAAGATTGACAAGCAACCAATGTGCAGAAGAGGACAATCTATGCAAACGCTGCAGTAAGTAAGTAAATAAACTACTAATACTGGGAACATGAGTTGTAGAACTCTTAGCAGTGAGTACGTAGGTTGTGAAATCAGTTTCGTGTTGAGGTGAGTGAAGTTGTCCATGCCGGTTCAGATACTTGATAATAAGGGTGATACTGTGGGTTCCTGTTAATTGGGCCATTGGTTAATCAGGGCAGCCACTTATTTGGGACAACTCCTACTGAACAAAAATTAGTAGAAAAATAGCTGAGAATTTCTTTGTTTATCTGGGACGCTACGCCATTTAATTGGGACAGGAGACTGTTGCCGGACAGTTTCAAACTAGTGTCAGTAGCGTGCACTTGTCTGGCCATTAGACACTCCACCGTGCTTAGAGAGAGGAGTTTTTAAAATAGCGTCAGTTGTGGGTGTTTGTGTTCAAAAAGCAGTGATTTTTGTCACTGATATTTGGCGAGAAATAAGCAGTAAGACAATTTGGAACTACTTTGTTCACTGCAGTTTCGAGCATTCAGGCAAGAAATGACCGGGATTGAAAATGAAACAATTTTACTACTTGAACAAGTTAGAACAGTGATTCCCAATGAGGGCGATATCATCCACAAAGCGGGTGTTAGGGGAAATAGAAGTTGTCGTGTGGTTTCAAGACTCGGGGGGTGGGTAGTTAGCAGCAGCCTAACCTGAGGCATGAGACCTTACTGACTGTTACTAGCGCAGGCAAGAAAAAGACGAGGCACTGGAACATGGAGAACCGTAGCTCTGTAAGCAGACAGCACTCGTCTTCTCAACGCGTCTGAAACTCAGCAATCTCATCCAACCTTACCAACCAAACAGACATTATCGGGGATGTATAAATGAGCAACCAGGGTGCCCAATAGTTTCCCTTGACTTGTCGTACAGAACAAGTTCATGCAACTTAATAGTTGGTAAGTCAAATACACCCTCCCAACTTTCTCTACAGATCAATGGAAACCATGTCGTGTAACAATACAGCACTGGCTGGAACCAAACGGTGAAATAGAGCCAATCAGTGAACCTGCTGACCACAAGGATTCCACTTGAGGTGTTCAAAACAACCTCTGCTTCACATGTGTGGCTCAGAACCACCTTTGGGGATTATGTGATTGGTCAATTGTGCTACCTGGAATATATAGAGGCAGCTTGCTGAACACCAGACTAACATTCAGAGTCCAATCTGAATCTCTGACAATGTAATTTCCGCTGTTGTGATAACTTTCATCTTTGCCTCGCCGTCCCTTTGCATGCTGCTATGTCAACTCGCTGCCATCGTCAATGTCCAATAGGTATTCCCAGTTTGTGTTAATTTTTAATTTTAATTTAACCCCGTTAATGAGGGATAAATGTGTACAGCGCAATCTCTATGAGTCTGAAGGTAGTGACGCCCCGAATTCTAATGCTGCTAAGAAACAGAAACAACAGAAAGTGAGTAAATACAATGTGACATCCCCAGGGTATGGAGTTATTCCCTCCCCGACAGATCAGTGTTGCCCCACGTGTCATAATTGTAATACTATACTGTCGAATGAAGGTTTCAAAGGTACATTTAACGTCAGAGATATGTATGCAACACACATCCTGAAATGCTTTTTCTTCACAACCATCCACAAAAGCAGAGGAGTGTCCCCAAAGAATGAATGACAGTTAAATGTTAGAACCCCAGAAGTCCCTCTCCCTTGCATAAGCAGCAGCAAAGTAACGATACCCCCTCCCACACCAGCAAAAACAAAGCACTGGCATTCACCACCGAGCACTCAAGCATGCAGCAAAGCAACAGCAAAGACACAGACTGGCAGCACCCCAAAGATTACTCATTCACCCGGTATTTGACATACCACAGGCTCTCTCTCTCTCTCTCTCAAAAGAGGTGTCCCCATTTCACAGCGAGAGGGGAGACAGCTCACTGGTTTACGATGTTAAAAATCCAATGCCTCACTATTCTGAGCTCTGTGCCCAAAGATCTCAGGTCTCTGGGCACACAGCCATAGATCTTCTGACTCCCACGACACACCGGTTTCCTGCCCTGACACCAACCTTTGATCCGCCCATCTCCAGGGCCCCCGAAGGTGATCTAATATCTTAAGGCCGCATCCTTTGCATGTCGAATAACGGCCAGTTGTGAAACCTCAAGAGCGGGTCCCATTCCCGCAAAGAACCGAAGTCAGCGTGTAACTCCAGGTCAGGGTCTTCAAAGGAATGCTGGAAGGGAAAAAATAGAGATATTAAAGATGGAAATAGAGCTGTTTCCAAAGATGGAAGCAAAGGAGTCGCCGCTTAGCGCCATCATGACTACGTTCCGCCCTCCAGGACACCATCAAGTTTGCAGGAACACTTCTGTAAAAAACACACTGAGAAGGCTACTTATGGTATTACTTAGTTCCAGAAGATGAAAGAAGGATTTGAAAAGCATTGCTCACTCGATTCATTTGCCAAGAAAGCTAAAAATGACTTTGATAGTGGTCTCATTGCTTGCAAAATGATAGCAAAGTGTGGAAAGTCTCACACAATTGGTGAAAGATTAATAATACATGTTGTATCAGAAGTTCTCACCACTGTTCTTGAAATGGATACCAGTATTTTAAAAACAAATCCTCTGAGTAATGACTCTCTAGCTCGCCGTTCTGACAAAGTGAGTGAAGACATTGAGTATCAACTGTGCACAGTTTTATGAACCCTGTAACTGGGTCACTTACCAGCAAAGATAGAGAGGTCTGTTCAAGTCTGATGGTACTATTTTAACAGTATTTATTAGTAAAAATACACAAAAATAATATCAATGCAAACATACAGATAATATAAATCTTGTAAATCTCCTCTGCACCCTTCCTGTAGTGAGGTGACCAGAAATGAGTGCAGTACTCCAAGTGGGGTCTGAACAGAGTCCTATATAGCTGTAACATTACCTCTCAACTCTTAATCTCAATCCCATGATTGATGAAGGTCAATGCACCATGTACCTTCTTAACCACACAGTCCACCTGCACAGCAGCTTTGAGTGTCCTATAGACTCGGACCCCAAGATCCCTCTGATCCTCCACACTGCCAAGAGTCTTACCATTAATACTATATTCTGCCATCATATTTGACCTACCAAAATGAACCACTTCACACTTATCTGGGTTGAACTCCATCTGCCACTTCTCAGCCCAGTTTTGCATCCTATCAATGTCCTGCTGTAACCTCTGACAGCCCTCCACACTATCTACAACACTCCCAACTTCTGTGTCATCAGCAAATTTACTAGCCCATCCCTCCATTTCCTCATCCAGGTCAGTTATAAAAATCATAAAGAGAAGGGGTCTCAGAGCCTCACCACTGGTCACCAACCTCCATGCAGAATATAACCTGTCTACAACCACTCTTTGCATTCTGTGGGCAAGTCAATTCTGGATGCAAAAAGCAAGGTCCCCTAGGATTCCATGCCTCCTTACTTTCTCAATAAGCCTTGCATGGGGTACCTTATCAAATGCCTTGCTGAAATCCATACACACTACATCTACTGCTCTACCTTCATCAATGCGTTTAGTCACATTCTCAAAAAATTAAATCAGGCTCATAAGGCACGACCTGCCTTTGGCAAAGTCATGCTGACTATTTCTAATCATATTATACCTCTCCAAATGTTCATAAATCCTGTCTCTCAGGATCTTCTCCATCAACTTACCAACCACTGAAGTAAGACTCACTGGTCTATAATTTCTTGAATTCTCTACTCCCTTCCTTGAATAATGGAACAACATCCACAACCCTCCAATCCTCCGGAACCTCTCCCGTCCCCATTGATGATGCAAAGATCATTGCCAGATGATCAGCAATCTCCTCCCTCACCTCCCACAGTAACCTGGAGTACATCTTATCTGGTTCTGGAGACTTATCCAACGTGATGCTTTCCAAAAGCTCCAGCACATCCTCTTTCTTAATGTCTATATGGTCAAGCTTTTCAGTCCACTGTAGGTCGTCCCTACAATGGCCAAGATCCTTTTCCATACTGATTACTGAAGCAAAGTATTAATTAAGTGCCTCTGCTGTATTGTACCTAAGAGAGATGCTGGCAAGTATGAACATGCTTTAGGGGGTGTTGACTTAAAAAAGGTTGGGAATCTCTTGAGTTAGAAACTGAAAAATTTGAAGGTATTGACACTCATCTTGAATGTTGCAATGAAGGTGAAGATCTGGAGGACGCAACAATTTCTAACTAGCATCAATCGCAGGCACTTTTGTTGCCATTAGACACTACACTGTGCTTAGAGTGAACAATTTTTAAATAGACTCACTTGCAATTGCTTGTGCTAGCTTTTTCTTTTGGACCAGTTGATGCCGAATTAAAAAGCAGTGATTTTTGACACCTCTTCCTGCAGGAGGGCAATGAAAGCAGTATTTTATCTGCATGAGGAGTCTACTCTGATTTTCTTCATTTGCAGTTAATCAAAAGAAAATGGCAGCAGACAGGGGATGAAATCATCTGTTGATAACTATTAAACTCAGAATCAGGTTGAATATCACTGGCATATGTCCTGAGATTTGTTAACTTTACAACAACAGCACAAAGAAATACCTGATAAATAAATATCGAGAAAAAACTGAACTACAGTAAGTCATATGCTTATTAGTTCAGTTAAAATAAGTAGTGAAGTAACAACAGAAATAAGAAAAATTGTGAGGTAGTGTTCATGGGCTTGATGTCCATTTAGAAATCAGGTGGCAGAGGGGAAGAAGCTATTCCTGAATCATTGAGTATGTGCCTTCAGGTTTCTGTACCTCCTTTCCAAGGGTAACAATGAGAAGAGGGCATGTCCTGAGTGGTGGGGATCCTTAATGATGGATGCAACCTTCCAAAGTCACCACTGTTTGAAGATGTCTTGGACACTTTGCAGACTAATATTCTCGATGGAGGTGACTCACAAGTTTCTTACTTCAGTCTTGTGTAATTGTACCCCTGCCCCCATACCAGACGGTGATACAGCCAGTCAGAATGCTCTTCACAGTGCATTTGTAGGAGTTTTCGAGTGTTTTAGTTGACAAACCAAATCTCCTCAAACTCCTAATGAAATATAGCTGCTGTCTTGCCTTCTTTGTAGCTGCATCAATATGTTGGAACCAGGTTAGATCCTCAGAGATGTTGACATCCAGGAACTTGAGATTGCTCACTCTCTCCACTTCTGATCCCTCTTTGAGGATTGGTTTGTGTTCCCTTGTCTTACCCTTCCTTGTCTCCACAATCAGCTCTTTGGTCTTGCCGATATTGAGTGCAAGGTTGGTGCTGTGACACCACTCAACTAACACATAGTCATATACAGTACTGTAGTAATATTGGTATAATTTGTTCTGTATTTCATTTAAAAATGTTATTTGCTACTCAGTTAAATGGTGTTTGTTTTTTTAAAACTATTCCATGAACTTCAGCTAAATGGGGTAGCCACTTAACAGGGTCAAAATATACAGGTCCCTATGTATCCCAATTAACCAGAATCCACTGTATCTGTTCCTGAACATGGAAGTGTGGGACATAAGGCTCCAGTACCTCCTTTCCAATGGCAGCAGCAAGAAGAGAGCATGGCGGTTTCATGCTCTCAGTGAATCTGCTTCACATTTTTAAGAATATTGCTACACTGGCGCTATTTTGCACACCCCTTTGAATGTGAAGTCCAGTGTGGTGATCAGGTTTACCTAATTTCTCTCATTTATCAATCTGCACATAAGCATCTTATGTATAAAGCACTGGAAGTTCCCCTATTTTTGCATTACTTGGCCCGTCCATGTACACTTTAATTGTTTCTTCGGGTCCTCGACTGACTGTGTTAAAATGCACTCGATTAAAATTTGCCTTCAAGGCCCTTGTTAGAGACTTTGTAAATCATAGCAGTAATAGACTCAACAATGTCTCATTTGTCTCCAGTCTGACCACCAGCAACAGCAATATTGTCTTCCTCTTTTTGCATGTGGCCACATTTTGTGTCCTCCCTTGAGACATTGAAAATATTGTTTATTTTCAAGAACATTTCCATACATTCAGGAAAAATGACTAAGGCTGGTCATAATTCTGGAGATCACTGACATGTCTGCCAAGTCCACTGCTTGCCAGCAACGCTGCTCTTGCTGGAACATCCTGCTCTCTGTTAACTTCACATCTGATTTCCTTTCCACTTTATCAACTACCGTCCTTGTCACTACCCTATCCGTAGGCTCTTTGGTTCTGAAACACACTAAGGTCTTTAAAGGACAGTTTCAATGAACCTGTAAGATTTTCTCTATTTTTTCGCTCTCTGCAGATGCCACTTGACCTACTGAGTATTTCCTGCCTTTTGCTTTTATTTCAAATTTCCATTCTCTATATATTTTTAAACCAGTTTGTAACACAATGGATTGAAAGATGTTCCATATGGAAAAATAGGTTCTTAAAAGATACACTAACCCTCATGTATATAACCTTGTGCCAAACTTTTCTGTGATCCTCTGATTCAGAATTTCCAACTAGGCCGGTCTATTATTCATTACAAGGTACTGTAATAGTTCCCAGTAAACACTGCACTCATCAGAACGGGAGGAGATTCATTGGACTGAATATTCCATGTGATCATGTTCTACCAAATGCATTGTCATTTAAAACAATAGTTCTCAAATCCACTTGCACTTGGGATCCCTTGTCAAATGACCAATACCCAATCATATAATAATTCTCAAATTCACTTGTGTCTGGGATCCCTTCCCACATGGATTAGTAATTCGGCTCATACCCAATCATGTAAAGGTGCTGTACATAAGGTGTGCTTTTAGGGCTGTAGATAGCAAAAGTGCTGTTGCCAGCCAAAATAAAACCAACAGGTAATTTCCCACTTGTAATTTCCCATCCTGTAAGTAAATGTGGTTGTCTTAATTTAGTTACAACTGTCTTCTGCACTCTTCTGGATAAATAACCTCTTTTTATTGAGAACGTGCTGTCGTTTCTGTTTTCGCTGGTCCTTAAGCAGACGCCGTTCTCTGAGTAAATTTGTAAGTGACACACACCGTTTGCAGCAGATCATGAACAAGGTGTGCCTGCTCCACGATGTATGGTCTTCCTAGCCTTGGTGTGATATTTGACAGTGTCTAGACATGTTCTAATCCTTTGTCACTATCTCAGTATACCATTCTGTTGCGACAGCAACTACAAGTACAGACCCGCACATCTAGGCTAAGATGAAAAAAACACTGCTGAATGTAAGCTGGACAACACACAGGTGTGTGTGCAAAGATGAGTTAGGCTGTTCCTGTACTGTATAACTTCATAGCTCTTGTTGAACCAGCTGCCTCCCGTGTTCCACTTTCTTCCAGTAGATTTGTTTTTCTAAATTCCCTTTCGAATTTCTTAGTCACCATCTCACAACAGAATTCCAAAAAAATCCCCTACCAATTCCATGATATTTTGGGGTTACCTTCTCTCCAACAAATTACTTTGCAGTCAGGTCTCCTGAAGAAAATCAGACATAAGTGCACACTTTTTGATATTAGATGGAGTTTTTTGTTGTAATCTAGCATTTGGTGGGATATTTTCATTTCAGATTTCAACTGCCACTGCCCTTTACACAGTGTCAATTGTGCAATATTGGCAGGAACAGTGAAAAGTGGTGTTTTGTATATGGTGATTCGAAGAACTTAATTTACATTGGGCTGAGTTCAACAGCAGAGGATATAGATTTTTACCTTGAAAGCTACAGAAAATTTTGAAACGTACTTTATTGATCCCGAGGGAAACTGGGTTTTGTTACAGCCGCACCAACCAAGAATAGTGAAGAAATATAGCAATATATTTCATTTTCACTGGGTGATTCTTATGGAAACATGACCAATTTGACCGCCACTCAGCTGAATCTTGCTGTGGATTTAAGAAATCCTCTTTGTCCGGGAAGTCCATTTCAGGTTTTCCTGTTGATGATAGCTGGCTATTGAGCTGGGTGTGCGCGACATTTAGAAAGAGATCCTGTTCAGGCAGGGTGCGAAGACTCGTTGTATATTTCTTCAACTTGCAATCAAATTGTTTTGTGTGGTGACTTCCTCTTGACAGCTGATGCGATGTATCCCAGACGGTAAAGTTTCTTTCTTTCGTCGTTTTGCTGAACTTTTGTGAAACCAAGTTTTGAAAGTCTTGGCTGTCGCTCCTAAGGAAAAGATGTCGTGTCTGAGCGTGAATTACTTTAGATGCAGTAATTGTCTGGGTTACTGCCACCAAATCTGATTACCTTCATTCGAGCGTTGTTTATGTTGTCACCCCTGACCATAGAGGAATTAACTTATTAACCCCAAGTCTATACCCCCGCTCTTCTTTTGAAGTGCTTGTGTTTGAGAACATCGTACCTTTAGTGTAAGGTATGGGACTGACACAGAAACAAGGGGAGCTTGTTACGTCAACGCCCCTTCCCCAGTTTTGTAGTATTTGTGAATATGGACATCCAACAGCTGTAAATTATAAGCGACCCAGTCTTATATAGTTAGCTTTTTATATAGCTTTTATATTAGTTAGAGAGGTTCGGATG
Organism: Hypanus sabinus; assembly: GCF_030144855.1. Classification (NCBI taxonomy): domain Eukaryota; kingdom Metazoa; phylum Chordata; class Chondrichthyes; order Myliobatiformes; family Dasyatidae; genus Hypanus; species Hypanus sabinus. Next base: position 40,358,006 of record NC_082713.1, read on the forward strand.
TCCCGAACCCTGAAAAGGAGCTGGCTAATTTCTCTGCTTAGAAATCCAGCTCTAATTTAACTATTACTCTCAGTTACTCTCTTTCCCTACCAGAGGCAACTGTTTATCTGAAGTTGCCCCCTCCACTCACTCTCTGAACCTACGCCCTGAATTGCTTTGATTAGATCGCTGCTTGACTGTCTAATCTCAAAGCTGAGATTCCGGAAACAGCTCTCGTACTTAACGATGCAAACCCCGGTACAATTACTTCTTCCGAAGACAATCTGTTTTCTTCTTGAAGTTTTGTTTTGAGGCCCAAAGCTGACTAGAAGTAATATGGTGAGGGGACCCGGGGAGAAAGGAACTTTGGACAGAGTATTGTTGATAGGGAGTATATTGAAGCAGTGAAGGATTTAGGAGAAGTTAGAAGTTTCAATGTCAGCACTTCCTGGGCGACAAAACAAACAGAGGTGGAACTAAAAATAAAATATGGCAAATGTCAGGCACAGAGAACAGAAAACAAAAAGGTAGATTCAGACCGGATTTACCAGGAAATATTGCATATGGATTAGCAGGTTAGTAGAACATTTGTAAAAAGATTCTGTTCAGGCAGAGTGTGAGGATATCTGTACTCTCGCTTTAGGAACATCTCAGAATTGCCTTTCAAATTTTGTGTTGCCTTTCTTGTAATCACCAAGTTAATATCGTCAGAAATCTGCCCCTGACCTCTTACTGCAAAATGTGTGCTAATATTAATTGAAAACAACAGCTTGTCAGCATTGTCTGAATTCCATATTTTCTGTATTAGAGGATTCTGTAATTACATATTTTCTAACCTTTGGAAGATGACTAGGGAAGCCAGGAGGGTGGTTAAACAGGCATTAGGGATATTTGGCTTTTTGTTAAATAGCAGGTCATGATAAACCTTTTATAAATTCAGTATTTGGCTCAATTTGTGTTCCTAAATCCCTTTCCTTCACTGCAGCTCCTAGTCTCTTAATATTAAGACAATTCTTTTCATTTTTTTCCTGAGCATTTTATCTCATCAAGGTGTTTGTTTACTTTTTTTTTCAATAAGAGAAGGGAAGATGCATTTGGTAAGAATTTAATCAAATAAAATTCTCTGTATCTTTATAAACATTTTTTCTTTTCTGATTGCATATTATGTGCGTATTTTATATACTTCTATAGCTTGCTAATTGGAATGTTGTCCCTACCATGGGGTTTCCATTCCAGGAGTTCCATGCATGTATTTTAGACATTTTGGAGATGTAGACTTGTGCCTTTTAGTGTTATGTAAAAGTGATAAAGGCTCCGATTTTCTTCTCTCTTTCTGAAATTCACCAATGTAAAGGAGAATGGGAGGACCAGTCAGCATTAAACTCCCCTTTTGTACATTTGTTCCTATGAATTCAGTGTGGAACTGAATCTGCAGAAATAAATAGGGCCAGTGCACAATACTCCCTTGTAAGCTTAATGCCTGTGATCAAAGATTAATTTCTCCTTCACTTCTTAATGCTGTTATTATTTCAAATGCTCACAGTCCTGTGTGCATGTGTGTGTATCTTGCCCTAGTGTAATTTATTTTGCACAAATAAGTTATGTAAAATGTATTTTAATTTAAGCATGTGTTAACTTTGTCCTCATTTTGTTATGTACATGCTGCTGCTGCAGAAACATTAATATGCTTTGTGTGTATGCCTCTGACAACAATCAACTTGAACCTGAACTGTGAGCTTTGGGGAAAAAGTGGAGGAAGGAAGCTATCAGTATGAGCACAAGCAGACTTTCAGTTAAACCTGCATTCCAACCGTTGTTTCTGGATAGCAGGGCGGGAAACTTGGCTAATACCTTTTTTAAAATTCTCTGTATCCCAGAGACATCGATCAGTTACACAGTCTTCAATCTCTGCTAAACTGAAATTGGCCAACAATGGGTAAGAGAAATTGACTGAAACTTTCCTAGACAGATTCAATGTCACACACAGGGCATTGTAGTTAACTCTTGACCCATGGATTTGTTATTTGTACAGAATGAGTGCTTTTCAATTTTCATTGTGATATGGTATCCTTTATTTTTTTTCTCTAACCTTGATTTAGAACGCCATAAATTCCTGTTAAGGCTTAATCAGTATCTGCTGTATCCTACCTCATTTTGAACCTGTCACGGTTGCTGGTTAATTTGAGGGTAAAGTTTCACTAGTTAAACTTTCCAAAATTAAAGAAAGTAGATGAATGTTCTTTTAATATTTCAGTGCTGTGAGAAACTCATTGAGAAGACTTGCTTAGCATTTCCCGTGACAAAATCAGGTTTATATGAATTAGCTAATTGGGAAAAACACAAAAAAATGTTGGAGGAACTTAGCAGGCCAGGCAGCGTCTATGGAAAACAGTACAGTTGATGTTTCAGGCTGAGACCCTTCAGCAGAACTGGAGAAAAAAAAGGTGAGGAGTAGATTTGAAAGATGGGGGTGGGGGGAGGGAGAAACACAAGGTGACGTGAAACCGGGAGGGAAAGGAATCAAGTAAAGACCTCTCCCAGTGGTCACCCATTTTAATTCTACTCCCATTCCCAATTCAATACTGTATGTCAATCCATGGCCTCCTCTGTTGTGATGAAGCCGCACTCAGTTTGGAGGAACAACACCTTATATTATGTCCGGATAGTCTCCAACCTGCTGGTATGAACATTGATTTCTCGAACTTCTGGTAATGCTCCCCCCGCCTCCACCATTCCCCTTTCCCTTCTCACTCTCTCACCTTATCTCCTTGCCTGCCCATCACCTCCCTCTGGTGTTTCTCTCCCATTTTCTGTCTTCCAGGGCCTTCTGTTCTCTCCTGTCCGATTCCCTCTTCTCCAGCCCTGCACCTCTTTCACCAATCAACTTTCTAGCTCTTTACTTCACTCCTCGCCCCCCCGGTTTCACCTTTCACCTTGTGTTTCTTCCTCCTCTTGCCCCCCCCCCCACCTTTTAAACCTACTCATCTTTTTCTCCCCCTCCAGTCCTGCTGAAGGGTTTTGGCCCAAAACGTCGATTGTACTCTTTCCATTGATGTTGCCTGGCCTGGTGAGTTCCTCCAGCAATGTGTGTGTGTTATTTGAGTTTCCAGTATCTGTGGATTTTCTCTGTAGCTAATCCGATTGTGCAAGTCCTGTGAGATTTAGATGGCTTTTTCAAAACTTGAAGACCTATTACTTTTTATTTGCATTTGTGATAAAAGATTCCTTCAACTTTCACATCTAAAAATGAAGAGAATATCTTGTGGGATTCAACTTGCAGAAATATGGGTTTGTGCAAATAATATCAAGGCTTTAATCTGATCCTAGGTATTATTTGCTATTTCTTCTAGCTCCTCTTTTCTTAAAACAGTCATGACAGGTGCAGACGTGCATGGAAGCAGTTTCTAACATTTGCCTCTCCTTAGTTCTGAGATCAAGTAATGGTGGTTTGGAGGGTTTTAAACTATGCTTTATTTTTTTAATCTTCATCCAGTAGTTATGTCTAATTTTTCCAACAGCGAGCCCAAGAGCATGGAAAGGTGTTGGAATTGTGCCATTTTTCAGCTTTCTATCGGCACTCTTCAGGAGTTCCAAGTGTGTGGAGCACTCCGGAATACCTCCACTGGGCAGTCCAGCAGAGGTCAGAAGAAATTTTGCAAAAAAGAGGGTAGGCTATGTAGCTCCCTCAACAATCCAGAGGCATGGTAGCCACTGACAGCAGCAGGTAGCATGAATGCTATTTGGACTGTTCTGTTAGAGTTCGGATGCATGAAACCAGGTTTGCATTTAGCATTATGTCACAATCAGAGATGGATGTCAGGACTTGACGTCACCCTCCCAAACTACAACCAGATAGTAATAATATAGGTTCAATAGGTACATTCAATGTCAGAGAAATGTATACAATATACATCCTGAACTTCTTTTTCTTCGCAAACATCCATGAAAACAGAGGAGCCCCCAAAAGAATGAATGAGTTAAACACTAGAACCCCAAAGAACCTTCCCTGCTCACCCCTCCCACGCACATGTGGCAGCAAAGCTACGCCCCCCACCAGCAAAAAGCATCAGTGTCCTCCACCGAGCACTCCAGCGCACAGCAAAGCATCAATAAAGACACAGACTTGCAGTACCCCAAAGACTACTCGTTCACCCGGTAATTCAACATACCAGAGGCACACTCTCTTTCCCTAATAAGGGAAAAAGAAGTGTCCCCGTTTCACAGCAAGATGGGAGACATAACAAGCAACTCTCTGATTTATGATGTTAAAAGTCTGTTGCATCACTTTTTCCGAGCTCTGCACCCAGAGAATCGGCACCGAAAAGGCTCAGGTCTCTGGACACACAGCGCCCGATGTTCCATGTTCTCCTGTGATGCTTCAGTCAGGGGCACCGGCCTTGAATCAGCCCGTCTCCAGAGCCACGAAAATCCGGCACCCTGAAGGTGTGCTAGTCTTCCAGGCCGTGTCCTTGGGATATCAAAACGCGACTGGTGTTGAGGCCCTGAGAGCGGGCCCCATTCCCGCAAAGAACCAAAGTTAGGGTGTAACTCCAGGTCAGGGTCTTCAAATGAACCTTGGAAAGGGGGAGAAAAGAGATATCGAAGATAGAAACAGAGCTGTGATATTATTTGCATAAACCCATATTTCTGTAAATTAAATCCCACAAGATGTTCTTTCCATTTTTAGATGCAAGCAAAGGAGTGGCCGTTTAGTGCCATCTTGACTTTGCTCCGCCCTCCTTGTGTTGGCTTCCATGGAGGAGAGGGAGATTGCGAGGACAAAGGAGATGTTTAATGCTGTGTGTTTTAGAGATACAGTATCGCTCTCTCTCTCTCTCTCTCTCTCTCGCTCACACTCGTACACTTATTTTAATTTACCTCATCCATTTTGGCCAAAGTATTGAAAAACAGGAAGGAAGCAGTAAGGACTGGTGAAGAAGGTGTAGTCTCAGGGTAGAAGAGACCTCTCCATGGGCTGAGAGATCACTGAGACCACAGCCACTTGAACAGAGGATATAAGAAATCTGCTCGGTGTGCCAATTAATGATGTTTGATCCTGATTACCAGATATCCTTTGAATTAATCTGACATAGTTACTGCCAAAGTGTTTTGGGTGCAGCTTATCTGCACGTGTCATCTGTTTTGTCTTTGCTAGTAGTGAGGAGGAGAAACCCCAACACTCCACCCTGCTCACAACAGCAGGAAAAGCCTGAGAAAGTGGGAGGACAGAAGGAGAGGGCTGATGATAATGATAATAACAGCATTGCTGTGGGCAGACACTTGAAGCTTCCATGATTGTTTTTTGACAGTGAATACATGGTTCATCACTGAGAGGCTCCACACTGCCTGAAGTTACAGTGGCTAACAGGCTTCTGGATTGTTTGCTAATATCAGAAAAATAGTGGAGAGCACATCCTCTAGGTGAGAATGCATCACCTTCATCAGTCCAAGAGTGCAGGGAACACACTGTCACATGCTCCATGTTCCTCTGCAGAGAGCCCTGGACACTGAGATAGGATTAGCAGGTGTACGTACAACAGGAGGACAAGGAGACCTTCTGAGAACGACCTAGCTTTATCAACCGTTTATTGCCCCGATTCCAGTATCTGCGGTCTCTTGAGTTTCCTGTTTCATCTCTGAACGGAGTGAACAGAGACATTATCTACATGGGCAATGACGGACTCCTCATAGAGGGAATTTTCATAAGGAGACTGTTAAATCATAGCCCTCATTTTCAAAATTCAATGTAAATTTATTGTCAAAGTATGTATATGTCACTATACGCTACCCTGAGATTCATTTCCTTGCAGGCATTCACAGAAGATACAAAAACAACAATAGAATCCATGAGAAACTACGAACAACCAATGTGCTAAAGGAATGTCCCTCTGTCATGAGGCTGTGCCTTCTGGTCCTTGACTCCCCCACGATAGGAAATGTCCTCTCCACATCCACTCTTTCCAGGCCTTTTAATATTCAATAGGTTTCTTCTAAACTCCAGCAAGTACAGCTCCAGAGCCATCAAATGCTCCTCATACCTTAACCCTTTCATTTCCAGAATCAGACTCGTGAACATCCTCTGGACCCTCTCCAATGCCAGCCCATCTTTTCTTGGATAAGAGACCCAAAAAATACTCACAATACTCCACGTACAGTCTGACCAATTCTTTATCAAGCCACAGCATTATATCTTTTATATCCTAGTCCTCTCGAAATGAACTGCATTTGCCTTCCTTACCTCTGATTGAACTTGCAAGTTAATCCTTAAGGAGTCCTGCACGAGGACTCCCAAGTCCCTTTGCACCTCTAATGTCTAAATTTTACCCCTGTTTAGAAAATAGTCTCTGCCTTTACTACTTCTATCAAGTGTATGACCATACACTTTCTGTCAACATATTCCATCTGCCACTTCCTTCCCCATTCTCCTAGTCTCTCCAAGTCCTTCTGTGGCCTCTCTGCTTCCTTAAAACTACCTGCCCCTCAAGCTATCTTTGTGAGGCCTTTAGGCTTGGTAGGCCTTTCTTTTAGTGGGCACTGGTGTTTGCTTGCCAGGCCGTGATGCAACCAGCCAGGATGCTCTCCACCGTGCCTTTTATTATTTAATTATTCAGCCATACTCGGTGGAGTGGGCCCCTTCCAGCCCCACCGCCCCAGCAACCAGCAACAAACCTGATTAGCACTAACCCAATCACTAGACAATTTACGAGGACCAACTGACCTAACCAGTACGTCTTTGGACGGTGAGAGGAAACTGGGGGGGGGGGCGGTCCCCTGGAGAAAACCCATATAATCCATGGGAAGAATGTACAGAGACTCCTTACAGAACGGTGTCGGAATCTGAATTGCGGAATGTAATAGTATCGTGCTATTCACTACACTATTGTGGAACCTATGAAGGTTTTTCAAAGCTTTGGATGACATGCCGAATCTGTGTAAACTTCAAAGAAAGTGGAGGCACTACTGTGCCTTCTTTGTGACGGCACTTGTATGGAGGTCCCCGAACAGATCTTGTGGAACAACAGACAGACAGACAGACAGACATACTTTATTGATCCCGAGGGGAAACTGGGTTTCATTACAGTCGCACCAACCAGAATAGTGAAGAAATATAGCACCAAGGAATTTAAAATTACTGACCTTCTCCACTTCTGAAACCCTGATGAGGACTGGCTCATGGAGCTCCAGTTTCCCCACCTGTAGTCTATAATCAGCTCCTTGGTTTTGCCGACGTTGCGTGTGATGCTGTTGTGACACCATTCAACCAGATTCTCAGTCTCCCTTCTGTATGCCAATTTGCCACCACCTTTGATTTGGCCAGCAGCAGTGGTTTTGTGGAGCTGTACTTGGCCTCAGTGCCGTAAGTATAAAGCACGAAGGACATAGAGCTAAGCACACAGCCTTGTGTTGCACGCATGCTGATGGTGACTGTGAAGGAGATGTTGCCAAACCAAACTGTCTGGAGTGTGCAAGTGAGGAAACTGAGGATCTGTTTGCTCAAGGAAGTAAACTAAATGACTCTCCCCATCTCCAAACATTGCTCATGCGACAGTACAATGCTATCTCTCCAGGACAGCTCAAATGATACATCATATTTCCTCATAAACAGATGTACAGCAATTACATAAACGATATGTTATTAGTCTGTTATTTCCTGATGAGTGACACCTCATTTTAAGAACTTACACTTATGTACTGAACAGATGCTATGAGTGCTGAGGGGCTAATATTTCAAGGCAATGAGGTCTACTGAGTGACGAGCAATCTCTAATGGAACCTCAAAGGAGAACCATTTTCAGATATTGTGCTAATTCTTTTTTTAAAGCCCACAATGGGGAAAGATTAATTCAATTCAATATTTCAGTAATATTGTAAATACATTGATTAAGCAATCTTGTTTACACAATTCATTATGGGTTATATGTAAAAGTGCTTGAATGGCATACGTCATTAAGCCACCACATCATACTTGAGTTCTTCCCTAAAGAAGAAACTAAGTAGACATGCATCTCCCCTGTTTTTGTTTGATTAGTTTCGGGAGTTACAAAACCTTACTGTGGCAACGAGAAAGTTTTAAAACAAACCCAAGTTGACTACCTACCTGTTGAAGTGCAGCATATTTTTGAGAGAGTGAGAGAGAGAGAGAGGTTTGAGTTAAAATAAAGTGCAGCATGTGTTTCTTTCGGAAGGGGGGAGATGGTTGAGTTAAAGAAAAGGTAGAAAATGAATGAAATTAACAAACAACATGTACAGCCATGGGTTCATAAACAGTGAGTACTGGTTGATAACTATGGTAAAATTAAAGCTGAATTGGCTGGCTACATCAGAAAGTTAGATGTGCATCGATTGCACAACGGATAGCTGCATGATGTATTCTTAATAAAGTGAGCAGCATTTTCAAGCAAATGGACTAGCTGATAAGAAACAAATGCTCATGTTATAGAGTATGATAGCTGTTTGTTTAGAAATTTAATTGCTCCAATCAGACCAGCTGAAATGAGCTTTGCTGATACTGTGAATGTAATGCAGAGACATTTAGAACCAAAACCATTGTTAATTGCAGAATGCTTTAGGTTTTATAAGTAGAATCAAAAGGAAAGGGAGTCCATTTCAGCTTAAGTGGCTGAATTGAAGAAATTGTCTATGAACTGTCTGTTCGGTGATGAGCTTAATGATGCTCTGAGATATCATTTTGTTTGTAGAATCTTGCAAGAATGCATACAAAACTCCTAACCAAAGTGCAACACACATCTACATGAGCAGTTGAAATCACTAATCAAACAATGGAAACTGCAGACAGAAATGCAATTGATACAATCAGTTATGAAAGTGTGATTGAACAAAATTTCAATGACTAAACAGAAACCTGCCTGATTAGGGGAAAAGTATGTTGCCATTATGGCAGGGGCTCACAGACACCAGACAAATGCAGGTTTAAAGGCCAAACTTGCAGAAAATGCAACAAAGTAAGACACACACAAAGAGTATGTGGGGCAGGAAAAAATAAGTGGACTGCACAAGGGAGAGATAAAGATAAAAGGTCAAGCTGCAGTTTCAAAAAGAGCAATAAACTGCATGTTGTTGATAAAATCTGATAACGATGAGTGTAACACAGGACAGACTAGCCTTGAGATTTACAATGTGAAAACTAACAACAGTGAAGTAATATGGCTTACACCAGAAGTGAATGGCAAATTAATTAAAATGGAGATGGCCATTGGCTCGGCTATTTCAGTCATCCCACAAAATGAGTCTGAATGGCAACTGAAAGATACTGAACTGAAGCCTGCAGATATCCAACTAAGAACTTAGCTTGGAGAAAAGATAGTTCTTGTGGGAATAACATTTGTAACAGTGAAGTAGAAGTATCAAAAAGCCATATTGGCTTCTAGGTGGTAAAAACAGGGCCACCATTTTGGGGCCATGATTGGTTGAGACAACTACAACTTGATTGATCTATCCACCATTTGCATGGCACATCCCCTGCAACAGAGTCAACTGAAAGCAAATTAAGAAAGGTGCAGGATGATGTCACAGTATAACATTAGGCATTGGAAAACTCAAATATAGCAATGGTAAAATAGCGTTAAATGAAAACACCACATCCAAGTTTTACAAAGCCCGTCCAGTTCCTTATACCACCCTCGATAGAGTAGCTGGTGAACTAGATGACATGGAGGCGGAAGGAATTCTTTCCAAGGTGAGTGGTCCCAGTAGCCAAGAAGCATGGATGCATCAGGAACTGTGTTGATATTAAGTTCACTTTCAACCCAGGACAGGACGTAGATCAATATCTTCTGCTCAGGATAGCAGACACCTTCGCAAACCTTTCTGGAGGGAAATGCTTAAGTAAAATGGACTTAGCTGAGGCCTAACTAAAGATGGAGATGGAAGAAGAGTTCAAAATGTTTCTCACCACAACTTCTCACAAGTTGTTTCTGGTGATTTAAAGGGCTTTATCGCTATAATAGATTTATTTTTGGAGTAGCATCTGCATTGTTCTCCAGCAGAAAGCCACAGACTAGCTGCTGCAAAGCAGCCCAGGCACTCGGTGTTACCTGGATGATATCATTGTTATCGGTGACAAGGAGCATCGCCAAAACCTCAAGTCAGTATTAAAAAGATCAGATGATTATGGGCTCAGAGCACAATGCAGCAACCGTGAATTCTTAAAACCAAGCATCACTTACTATGGGCACACCATTGCCGCACAAGAATTTCACAAGTGTGCCGAGAAAATTCAAGTAGTGGTGGCTGCCCAAAGGCTGAAGAACATGTCACAGTTGCGGTCCTTTTTCGGATTTGTCAATTGCTGTGATGGGTTTCTGCCAAACCTGCTAACTATGTTCCACCTCTTGAACTCATTACTACAAATCAAAAGGAAATGGCAGTGGTCAAAGCAGTGTGAGTGGGTTTCCAAAAGTCAAAGGAAGTGGTGACAGCAGGCACTGTACTCTCACGTTGTGATCCACATCGTCCAGTGAAGCTTGCCTGAGACCCCCCGGCTTATGGTATAGGTGCAGTCATATCACCTGTTATGAGTGATGGAAGTGAATTTCGGTCAAGCCTGAAAATGAATGGAATAAGAAATATTACACATGCACCATACCACCCAGCTACAAATTGCTTAGTGGAAAGTTTTATCCAGAGCCTAACTAATGCACTGCAAGCAACGCCACACTACCCTGTCAGTGAATCAGAAGTTTGGCAAATTTCTCCTTGCATACTTCACAACCAACAGCTCACCAGTTATGCTGTTCCTGGGTTGTCCCTTGCACTCATGCCCAAACTCAGAAGGACAGACAGCTGAGACCAATTGAGGGATCCTCACAGAAGGATGTTTGATGTTTCACTCCTGGATAGGTAGTCCTGATTAGGGACTACAGAGGTGGTCAAAAGTAGGTACTTGAAAAGAACCAGATCATTCTCCTACACAGTGCAGATTGCATCAGATGTCATTGGGAGGCAACATATCGATTAGTTGAGGAGGGTACAGTTGAATGTTAGAGAAAAAAGCTGTCTAGAGCTGTTAGAACCACTTCCTGCAGTCCCAGAATCAACTCCTACAACTACGCTGGAGGAGGCCCCAGAACCCGACATTGTTCCACAGCCACAAGTCCCACTTGCCAAGTAGAGTGATCCCAACTTGTCAGGAAAGATGTTATCCTACAAGAACAAGAAATCCTCCACAGCAATGAAATCCTTAGGCCTGAGTGGGACAATTTAAGATTTACTATGCTGTGGATGTCTGTATAGTAGTTGTATCATAGAGAGCAATATGAGTTGAGATGCATTTTTTATTGAGTTGGAGTTTATATCTGAGCAGGGAGGAGTGTAGTTGTATTTAATATTTCAGTAATACTTGAGTAATATTGTAAAATGTTTGATTAATCATTCTTTGTTTATATAATTCATTACTGGTTATTTGTAAATGGCATACATCATTATACCATCACGTCATATGTAAACAGCTCACTAAAGAAGAAACTCGCATTTCCTGGCTTTTGTGTTTTTCTTTTATTTAGTTTCAGGAGTTAAAAAACATATTGGCAGGCCTGTTCTTTTGGTCGAACCAGCACTGTCATTCGTTCCTGTAAGTGTGATAATTCCTGATTCAAGCTCACTCACCCGTTCCTGTCATATCAATTCCACAAAAGGAGTATTTGTGGTGAATTTGCAACATAAAGCAGATGCTCTGTCAGTGCAGACCAAACGGGAGAAGAATCCCAATATTGGAATCAATTTGACATTTGAGGTGTTATTCACTCACTCGAATGTCAGGTTACACGGCACCTGTGGATCAGTCAGGTTATTTCACAGTTATCTACCCTGCTGCTGTGTGACAATTATTTTCATTGAAAATATATCCCTTGCTATTTAGCAGCAATTAAGGACTTGCGCAAGCTTGCTGATGTGAAATTCATGGTATCAGCAAACTTACAAAGTGACACATCATAAGGTATGCAGCCACGGCAGCTGCTGGAACACTGAAATCCTTTATCCCAACACAAAGGTGTGGTAAGTCTTAAATGTGTACAACTGTGCATTGATATTGTTTTGAAAGTAACTTTTAACCTAGGATATCAAATTATCCTAAGTTAAATATCATGAGATGTAGTTGTCAAATTTCACATTCTTTTATTTTTCCACTTCACTACCCTGTTGGCTCTAGCTGTGTGCATTAGGTAGTGTTTCAATATGTCCAAGCCCAATTTATTCACAACAGGACATTCTTTTCCTCAGGGATCACTGCTTTTAATTTTTTTTTTTGGAATTTTTGCCTGTCACTTCTGCAGCGCAACTTGTCTTGAACATATTTTTGTTTAGGTAGAAGATAAGCACCTTCTGCTCTCTGACGTATTAGGTTGAATCGGTTACAAATTAATTCCCTGTAGCATAGCAGAATGAGGGGAGTTTTGATAGATGTATGTAAGATAATGATGTGTAATTGCAAGCAGACTTTTTCCACTGAGGTTGGGTAAGACTAGCATGAGAGATCATGGGCTAAGGGGAACATGAGCAGGAACTTCCTCACTCAGTGGGTGGTAAGAGTGGATCAAGCTGCCAGCACAAGTGGTGGATGTGGGTTTGATCTCTACATTTAATCGCAATTTGGATTGATACATGTTTGGGAGAGGTGCGCAGGGCTATGGTCTGGGTGCAGGTCAATGTGACAAGGCAACATAATAGTTCAGCACAGACTAGATGGCTCGAAGGGCCCATTTCTGTGCTGTAGTGATCTCAGACTCCATATTTGTCATCTTTTCCTGATGTGTCTTGTTAATACTATTTCTGGCAGCTTTTATATGCGCTCTTTCTTATTTCAGTTTTGAGAGATTTGCCTTCCTGTTTTAGTGCACTTTCTTTAAGTCACAGAGTTGCTGGCCTTTTCAGCAATTCAGACTCTCAGTCCATTCTTGTTTTCAGCATGATGTACTGGGTTTTTGTACTTGTACTGCAGTGATTTGCATAACTCATTAACCCAGGATCATTAGGGAAATATATCTGGTTGTAACTGAAGTTAATACCCAACTGCCCAAAGCTTGATGCCTGCAGTGCTGCCATATTTCAAGCCAGTAGAGTGTCTTAAGGTAATATCGACCTCAAGGTAGAAAATCTGCGCTTTACACCAATATGAATATATCACAATTATAAATGATGAAATTTTTGATATCGTTTCTTAATGTGCATGCTTCAATTCAGGCTACTTTGATCTTGATCATTATCTTTATGCAGAAGTACTACTCCTAAATTTCATGCTAAGCTTTAAGTTCTAAGACCACTTTGTTCGTATGTAGTTCCGTGAAAGTGGAGAGACAGGTTAATGTCACTCCTGTCCTCAAGAAGGGAGAAAGGAAATTATAGGCCAGTTAGTCTGACCTCAGTGGTTGGGAAGATGTTGGAGTTGATTGCTAAGGATGAGGTTTCAGGGTACTTGGAGGCAGATGATAAAATAGACCATAGTCAGTATGGTTTCCACAAAGGAAAATCTTGCCCGACAAATCCGTTGGAATTCTTTAAGGAAATAATAAGCAAGATAGACAAAGGAGAATAGGTTGATGTTGTGTACTTGGGTTCCCTGAAGGCTTTTGATGTGGTGCCACACATGAGAATGCTTAACAAGTTACGAGCCCATGAAATCACAGGAATAATTCTAGCATGGATAAAGCAGTGGTGATTGGCGGGAGGCAAAGGAAGCCTTTTCTGGTTAGCTGCCGGTGACTAATGGTTCCAACAAGGGTCTGCATTGGGATTGATTCTTTTTACATTGTATGTCAATGATTTCAATGATGGAATTAATGTCTTTGTTGCAAAGTTTGCAGACAATATGAATATTGGTGGAAGGGCAGGTAATTTTGAGGAAGTGTATTTTGAGGAATTTCTGTAGCCTCTCAAGGAAATGGACAGATTAAGATATTGGGCGAAGAAATGGAAGATGGAATACAGTGTTGGGAAGTGTATGGTCATACACTTGGTAGAAGAAATGAAAGGGTTGACTATTTTCCAAATGGAGAGAAAATACAAAACACTGAGATACAAAGTGACTTACTTGTGACTTACTTGTGCAGGATTCCCTAAATTTCAGTTTGCTGGTTGAATCGGTGGTGAGGAAGGCAAATGCAATGTTAGCATTCATTTCAAGGGGTCAAGAATATAAAAACAACGATGTAGTGAGGCATGACTTGAAGTACTCTGGGCAGCATCTGGCTTCTTATCTGAGAAAGGATGTGCTGAAATTGCTGAGGGTTCTAAGGAGGTTCATGAAAGTGATTCCAGGATTGAATGGCTTGTCATACGAAGAGCGTTTGATAGCTCTGGGCCTGTATTCTCTAGAATTCAGAAGAATGAGGGGTGACCTCACTGAAACCTATCGAATGGTGAAAGGCCTCGATGGAATGGATGTGGAGAGGACATTTCCTATGGTGTGTCTAACCTTAGAATAGAGGGGCTTCCTTTTAGAATGGGCATGAGGAGGAAATTCTTTAGCCAAGGGCAAGATCCTTAACAGTGTTTCTGAGCAGAGAAATCTTGGGATCCATGTTCATGGCTCCTTGAAAGTGGTTACATAGATTGATAAGGTGGTTAAGATGGCTTACAGAATGTTTGCTTTTCTTAGTCGAGGCATTGAGTTCAAAAGCCAGGAGGTTATGTTGCAACTTGATAAAACTCTAGTTAGGCCACTTCTGGAGTATTGTGTACAGTTCTGGTCACCCCAAAATAGAAAAGATGTTGAGGGTGTAGAAGAGATTAATCAGGATGCTGCCTCGTTTCGAGGGCATGTGCTCATGTGAGGCTAGATTAACTTGGGTTATTTTCTCTGGAGTGTCTGAGGCTGAGGGGAGATTTGGTAGAAGTTTACAAGATTATGAGAGGCATAGATAGAGTGGGCAGAGTATCTGTTTCCCACGGTTGAAATGCCCAATGCCAGAGGGCATGCATTGAAGGTGAGAGGAGGTAGGTTCAAGGGGGATATGAGGTGTAAGTGTCAACATTGTGGGCCAAGTGGTCTGTTCCTTGTGCTGTACTATGCTACCTATGTAAAGTGGTCTTGGAGAACTTGAAATGTAATATCAAGCTCATAGGATGCTCATTTGTTCTACGTCCATATTTTTCTTTAGCTCCCAAACAGATTTCCTTGAGAGGTTTGAGGCTAGACTGATGTTCCTCACAATCATGATTCCATAGTCAAATCAGCCATAAAAAGTTCTGAATGTGTTGCAGAATCAATGGAGAGTGGCATGTACAGTACCCTGGTCTTGGAAACCTCTCAACTCCAGAGGAATAATTGTAGAATTTTTAACATTCTTAACTTTATTTCTGCTGCCAAGATTCCGAATTCCTTTTTAACCCTTTCAGACTTCACGCATTGTGGAATATTTAAGTCAATCTTTTCAGTGTGTGTAGCGCTTGTGTTCATTTTACTTGCATTCTTCTCCCCAGGCATGTTGGTGGTTAACCCCTAGGTGGTTAAGATCCACTCTGTGAAACAATAGTCTCACACGTATATAAGGAAAATGACACTCCATTTCTGTTTTTCATTACCTTTGATTTCAGGACTGTTCTTTTTGCACTTTCAAGATTTGTTAGAACTCACACTAGCGGCTTTGATTATTAGCTTCGATGATTTTTAATTGATCACCGGAAAATTGTACAAAGTACCTGAATGACAATGTGCTTCTGTGGAAACTTGCAAAACAATTATCTTTCAAGAGTCCAGTGGTTTTCATTGATGACTCTTGAGCAGTGAAGGAGAAAATCTTAGTGAATGTCAAATTTTGAATGGTGAATATTGTTAAAATATGAAGAGAAGGTAACTAACTGTTAAAAATGGCTAATGAGTTGTATGATACCTTGCCTTGTAAAAGGTAAATGAGGAGGTTGAAGTTTGAAGGTGATTTGGTTTTTGTTAAACAGATCTGTAATCATGATTGTAGTGGATTAATGAATTAGGTAAAGAATAAGTTGCACGCTAATCAGTTTAGACTTTAACAGCACAATGCAGGAAAGAAACTGGGTATTGAGGACATTGACTGGTGTACATTAGGACTTTCAAAGGTTGGTATGTAATGTATCAAAATTAAACCCATGGTATTCTGGTCACATTTGGATGTAATTTGTGAAGGGCAATGGAGTGGCACCTGGGATTGGTGACAGACTTCTGTACAGCATAGACTGGTGAAATGGTAGATATGTAGTGGCAGGAGGTGAAAGAAAGACAATGTGCATTCAATGAAACAATTTAAAAGTGATTCAGAGGGGAGTGATATCTGGGGCTGTATCTACACAGATCTTTAGTGATAACAGAACAAGTCGGAAAAAGCCATTTAAAAAAAAAAGTAAATGAGATCTTTGTCTTCTTTGGTTATGTTGGTCAAAACTAGAATTTGTGCTGAACTTCTATAAAAGACCGATGAGGGTCTTATTGAAATGTGTATTCAGTTCTGTGCACCAGGAAGTAGGTCTGTTCTTGACAAAGAGCAAAGTTTGCTACAATGGTAACATGGCTGAAAAATCAGCACATTTGGGGATGTTCTCCATGCAGAGATTAAGAGAATATGTCATAGAGTTGTTTAGATTTATGAAAGGTTTTGATAGAACAAGTCTGAAGAAATTCTTTCCATTGGCTGGGTTATCAAAAACCAGAAGACACAGAATTAAGTTAACTGTGTAGCAAAACAAAAGATTTGTGAGGGAAAAGATGTTTTATACCATGAGGAACACTAACCAAAAGGATGGAGGAAGCAAATTCATTATTCATTTTGAATGTTCTAAATGCTTGTAGAGGGTGAAGGTATAAGGCTGTGAGGAAAGATTGGGGAAATGGTTCAACACAAAAATGCTGGAGGAACTCAGAAGGCCAGGCAACATCAATGGAGGAAATGAACAGCTGAGGTTTTGGGCCAAGACCCTTCATCAGGAATGGAATGGAAGAGGGCAGAAACCGAATAAAAGGTAGGGCAAAGGGGAAGGAGCACCAGGATCATTGGATACATTAAATGACTCTGATGGATTCATAAACAGCCCTTGCCTGGAAGGACTGTTTGAGGCCCTGAATGGTAGTGAGGGAGGAGTCACAGAAATGATTAATGTTTCCACTTGTTTAGTTCTTTTAACAGCTGTTGTTGGCTAAATTACCTACTCTGCTGACATACTTTAAGATTCTGTAATTGGTATTTTCTATGAGTGAGAAGAAAGTTCACAAAATCTAGGATAACTCACCTTAGGGGATTCAGTAGGATCAAAATGCAATTGGTCTGTTAATATCAGTTTATTATTGAAGTTTGGTTGAAGAAAGGTGTGTTAGATTGTTTGACGTATAGTGAGATACCAAAACCTGTTGTACACAAGGTCCTCTGCTTGTCAAAAACATGAAGCCAAAAGCAACATATAGAAAAGAGCAGGTTTTAGAAATGAAGGAACCTGGGGAATTCAGTTTCAAAGGCATGAGTCACAGTGAAGAGAAACCTAGCTTTGGAAAGGGTCGGTCTTCACTCTGGTGGGGCTAGAGACCTGGGACCCTTGAGCAGGAGGTGCAATGAACTGTTGGGAAGTATTGGGTACTGTGAGGTAGGAATACTGGGGGTCCAGGGTTCTACAGGTAGAGTGTTGTGAAGGATGGAGAGGGTAACGAGTAAACAAGAAACAACATAAAAGAATTGCCTAAGAACTAGT
Source organism: Hypanus sabinus (assembly GCF_030144855.1). Classification (NCBI taxonomy): domain Eukaryota; kingdom Metazoa; phylum Chordata; class Chondrichthyes; order Myliobatiformes; family Dasyatidae; genus Hypanus; species Hypanus sabinus. The sequence goes on from NC_082713.1 coordinate 40,375,655, forward strand.
CTTCTGTTCTTTGTGAAAGCGTATCTGGGTCTCATTTGCCTATCCCTTTGGGCAAGTCCAGGTGCTATCATATGTAAACCTGCCATGTCAGGAGTATGAAGAAATTTGTTTTGCTACTGTTCCTTCGAAGTCACTAAATATTAATAACACAAAAGATTCTGAAGGAGTTGGAAATCTTAAGCAACACACACAAAATACTGGAGGAACTCAACAGGTTAGGCAGCATCTATGGAGGAGAATAAACAGTCAATGTTTCGGAACAAGTCTTAATGAAAAGACTCAAAGCGTTGACTGTATCTACCCCTCCATAACTTGTTAAGCTGCTCCAGTATTTGGTGAGTGTTATTAAATTTTAAAGTATCATTGTGCGATGTGCATAAACATTGCATTATGCAACAGAATTTCTAGCACCTTTCTCCCTGCAATCCGAGATGTTGCTGAACTGCAACTGTACACCTGTGCATATGTGTGTTAATTGTTCAGGTTTGCATTTAGACTTCTAACACGTTGTAAGGCTCTGGTTGGGTGGAATTACTGGAGAAATCCACAAAGCTTGCAGATTAGCACATTGATGCTTTGTTATGTTGCTGGACAACCTAGAGCCTGAGCTGGGCTGAAGGTGTTTGGACCTCAAAAATACTTTCCAGGCAATTTTCCAGTTCCTTCAGTACTGCATACCAAGAGTTGCATGCTTAGTTTATCCAAAGTACTGTATTTGTTTATGCAAACTCTTACAAAAATGAAGCTACGGTGTTTATCAGCATTACTCAGTGTATCCTTCTCAAACCTCCAGAAATTCAGTGCGCTTTACATATATGGTCTTCTGTATGCGATTACCTCCAAAAGAGCAAAGTTTAAAATATGTAATGATTTATTTAGCATATACTTCCCTTTTGGAATGCACAACCCTGTAGGTTTAATAGATCATGTGGTTGGGTGTTACTCCAAATGACAACCATCCTCCTTTTGATAATATTTGAGATGAAAAGTTTAGATTTCTTTAATATTAGACTTTCTTTAATTTTACCTCACTTAGGGAATCATAAAATGGGACAGTATTTTGAAGATTGAAGAATACAGACTTTTTTGTTGCATTTGGAAGCCTTCAGAAAGGTGACATGTGTACTAGAATTTGATGGTATATTGTACTATACAGGTTACTGGTGTAGATCAGGCTTATCAATTCAGTTATTATCCAAACATGAAGTTTCAGTTTTTAACTGCAGAGATTTAGTTTGGTTCTGAGTTCCTATCTACATTAATTGACCTATAATCCAGAATTCTAATTTCTGTTTTTACACATTAAATAATTTGGTTTCATACTACTTGGGCCCCATATTTATTAAATTTCACCATAATCCTGTTATAATGATTGGTTCCAGTCTTCAGTGTGCTACTGGTCATAATCTGATTTGCTGCTCATGAATTTCATTTTGAAAGTAGATTTTCCACGACTTTCATATCAGTACTTTAAAGGATATTAAATTTTGCTGAGTTTCAATTTAATATTTTCTTTTGATGGAGTGTCAGGATCTAGAGGTCACAAGAATAAAATAAAAGGGAGGAGAATTAAGAGAGACATGAATGAATTCTTTTATACAGCATATGGTTGGAATTTGGGATGCCCTGCTTACAGATATGGTGGAGCAGGTTCCATTGTGGCTTTAAAGAGGGAATAAGATAATACAGCAAAGAAAAAAAATCTGCAAGACTATAGGAAGAAAAGGCTGGGGATTGGAAGTTAAAGGTGTTCTGGTAGAGAGCTAGTACAGACTTCGAGCTGCAGAGGGGGTTTACCTGGACTAGAAGGTAGTAACATTAAGGAAAGGTTATACAAACTATAAACACAAGGAAATCTGCAGATGCTGGAAATTGAAGCAACACACACAAAATGCTGGTGGAACACAACAGGCCAGGCAGCACCCATGGGAAGAAGTGCTGTTGACGTTTTGGTCTGAGACCCTTTGTCAGGACTAACTGAAAGAAGAGATAATAAGAGATTTGAGAGGGAGAAGGGGAGATCCAAAATGACAGGAGAAGACCGGAGGGGGTGGGATGAAGCTAAGAGTTGGAAAGGTGATTGGTAAAAGGGATATAGAGCTGGAGAAGGGAAAGGACCATGGAACGGGAGGCCTAGAGAGAAAGAAAGGGGGAGGGGAGCACCAGAGGAAGATGGAGAGCAGGCAAGGAGTGATTGTGAAAGGGACAGAGAGAGAAAAGAGAGAGAGAGAAAAAAAGGGGCAAATAATAAATAAAGAAATAAATAGGGGTGGGATAAGAAGGGGAGGAGGGGCATTAACAGAAGTTAGAGAAGTCAATGTTCATGTTATCAGGTTGGAGGCTACCCAGCCGGTATATAAGGTGTTGTTCCTCTAACCTGAGTGTGGCTTCATCTTGACAGAAGAGGAGGCCTCGGGTGCTCCCTGGGTTCACTGGGTTCACTGCTCTATTTATTCTTCACAGTGAGTTTAGCTGTCAATACCCATTACTTGAGTGGCAGGTCCCCTCTCCCTACCAAGGAAAAGATACTTCCAGCTAACAAAGTAGTTTAAAACACAGTTCATTTATTTTCAGTGATGCACGTTTAAATCCAAACAACATTCTTAAAACACATTTACAACTCACAAAGGATTTCTGTCTTAAACATTTCCAAATCACAAACAATTTCTAAAACACAAAGCAAAATGGATTTCCAAAATAGAGGTACAATTCCAATTAACTAAAAAGACAGACCACACAAGTTGCAGATGAACAAATCATCCATCGCAGAAACTAAAACCAGTTTCAGTCTCTAATTCACCCCATGTTTTTTTCCCACATTTCTTGAAGTTCTTTAGCTCATTCCTAATGTCTGAGTTGTCCTGTACATTTATACACTCCTCCCCCCCCCCCCTTAGATGACTTCACAGGCACACGATATTTTCTCAGATGTCCTTTTAACACAAACAGTCTGGAAGCATTGTGGAGACATAGATCTTAATTAATGATGTAAAGCTAACTTCTCTGAGTACATAAAACTTCATAAAACTAACATTAATAGATCCATCTGATATGCAAACTTCCTTAAACTAAGCAATTTAAAGTCAGCTTGTTTGTTTGAAACAAGCCAAATAAAACAATCCCTTGTCTTATGCTACACTTCTGAGCAGCAATAAAGCAGGTGCAGTAAGCTTCTACAGACAGAGTGGCTGCAAAGCTGCTCAGTAGATAACACTGATACTTTGTTTTAACTTCAAACTGATTACTGCTTTCCATTTACATTTTAAAAACTGAATGACTTGTTTAGACAATAGACAATAGACAATAGGTGCAGAAGTAGACCATTCGGCCCCTCGAGTCTGCACCGCCATTCTGAGATCATGGCTGATCATTCACTATCAATACCCAGTCCCTGCCTTGTCCCCATATCCCTTGATTCCCCTATCCATCAGATATCTATCCAGCTCCTTCTTGAAAGCATCCAGAGAATTGGCCTCCACCGTCTTCCACACCTCCACAACTCTCTGGGAGAAGAAGCTCTTCCTCAACTCTGTTTTAAATAACTGACCTCTTATTCTCAATCCATGCCCTCTGGTACTGGACTCTCCCAACATCTGGAACATATTTCCTGCCTCAATCCTATCAAATCCTTTAATTATCTTAAACGTTTCAATCAGATCCCCTCTCAATCTCCTCAATTCCAGCGTGTACAAGCCCAATCTCTCCAATCTCTCTGCGTAAGACAGCCCTGCCATCCCAGGAATCAACCTAGTGAATCTACGCTGCACTTCCTCAATTGCCAGAATGTCCTTCCTTAAACCTGGAGACCAAAACTGTACACAATATTCCAGGTGTGGTCTCACCAGGGCCCTGTACAAATGCAAAAGAACATCCTTGCTCTTGTATTCAATTCCCCTTGTAACAAAGGCCAACATTCCATTTGCCCTCTTCACTGCCTGTTGCACTTGCTCATTCACCTTCATTGACTGGTGAACTAGGACTCCTAGGTCTCTTTGCATTTCTCCCTTACCTAACTCGACACCGTTCAGACAATACTCTGCCCTCTTGTTCCTGCTTCCAAAGTGGATAACTTCACATTTATTCACATTGAATGACATCTGCCAAGTATCTGCCCACTCACTCAGCCTATCCAAGTCTCCCTGTATTCTCCTAACGTCCTCTTCGCATGTCACACTGCCACCCAGTTTAGTATCGTCAGCAAACTTGCTGATATAGTTTTCAATGCCCTCATCTAAATTATTGACATAAATCGTAAAGAGCTGTGGTCCCAATACAGAGCCCTGTGGTACCCCACTAGTCAGCTCCAGCCAGTCTGAGAAACACCCATTCACTGCTACTCTTTGCTTTCTATCTGCCAACCAGTTTTCTACCCTGCCCCCAATGCCATGAGCTCTGATTTTACTCACCAATCTCCTATGTGGCACCTTATCGAATGCCTTCTGAAAATCTAGGTACACAACATCTACTGGCTTACCCTCGTCTAACATCCTTGTTACACCCTCAAAAAACTCCAACAGATTAGTCAAGCATGATTTGCCCTTGGTAAATCCATGCTGGCTCGGCCTAATCCTATTTCTGCCATCTAGATGTGCCACTATTTCGTCCTTAATAATGGACTCAAGCATCTTCCCCACGACTGACGTTAGGCTCCGTTAGATAGTTCTCCGTTTTCTCCTTCCCTCCCTTCTTGAAAAGTGGGACAACATTAGCCACTCTCCAATCTTCAGGAACTGATCCTGAATCTAAGGAACATTGGAAAATGATTACCAATGCATCCGCAATTTCCTGAGCCACCTCTTTTAGAACCCTCGGATGCAGACCATCTGGACCCGGGGATTTATTAGCCTTCAGTCCTACCAGTCTACTCATCACAGTTTCTTTCCTAATGTCAATCTGTCTCAATTCCTCTGATATCTTATGACCCTGGCCCATCCATACATCTGGGAGATTGCTTGTGTCCTCCCTGGTGAAGACAGATCTAAAGTATGCATTAAATTCTGTTGCCATTTCCCTGTTTCCCATAACAATTTCTCCCAATTCATTCTTCAAGGGGCCAACATTGTTCTTAACTATCTTCTTTCTCTTCACATAGCTAAAAAAGCTTTTGCTATCCCCTTTTATATTCCTGGCTAGACTGAGCTCATACCTGATTTTTTCTCTCCGTATTGCTTTTTTAGTTAAGATCTGCTGTTCCTTAAAACTTTCCCAATCATCTGTATTCCCACTCATCTTAGCCCTGTCATACTTCATTTTCTTTAATGCTATACAATCTCTGACTTCCTTTGTCAACCACTGTGGCCCCTTCCCCCTCTTTGAATCCTTCCTTCTCATTGGAATGAACTGCATTTGCATCTTTTGTATTATGCCCAAGAATATCTGCCACTGCTGATCCACTGTCTTTCCTGCCAGGGCATCCGCCCATTTAACTTTGGTCAGCTCTTCCCTCATGGCTCCGTAGTCTCCTTTATTTAATTGCAACACTGACACCTCTGATCTGCCCTTATCCCTCTCAAATTGTAGATAAAAACTTATCATGTTATGATCACTACTTCCTAATGGCTCCTTTACTTCAAGATCACTTATCAATTCCTGTGCATTACACATCACCAAGTCCAAAATAGCCTCGTTCCTGGTTGGCTCAAGCACAAGCTGTTCCAAAAATACATCCCTTAGACACTCCACAAACTCCCTATCCTGGGGTCCAGCACCTACCTGATTCTCCCAGTCCACCTGCATGTTGAAATCTCCCATAATGACTGCATTACCTTTAGCACATGCCAATGTTAACTCCCTAATCAACTTGTACCCAATATCCACGCTACTGTTTGGGGGCCTGTACACAACACCCATTAGGGTCTTTTTACCCTTACTGTTCCTCAGCTCAATCCACACAGACTCTACTTCCCCTGTTCCCAAGTCACCTCTTGCTAAGGACTGAATCTCATTCCTCACCAACAGGGCCACCCCACCCCCTCTTCCCATATTTCTGTCTCTACGATAGCACGTATACCCTGGTACACTCAATTCCCAGGCCTGATCCCCTTGCAGCCATGTCTCCGTTATCCCAACAATATCGTAGTTCCCCATTTTCATCTGAGCTTCAAGCTCATCTGTCTTATTTCTGACACTACGCGCATTCAAGTATAGAATTCTTAGCCCATTCCTCCTCTCTTTGCTTAAAACACTGTCTACTGTACCTAACCCAGCTCCTTGAACTTCCATTGGGCAAATTGCACCCTGAATTTTGATGACCTTCTCAAGATCACCCAAACCTTGTACACATTTAACCCCATGCACCTTCTGACCAACCCTCTGGATCTGGATCCCTGCCCCCTGCACATCTAGTTTAAACCCCCCCGAGCAGCACTGGCAAATACTCCTGCAAGAATGTTAGTACTCCTCCGGTTCAGATGTAGACCATCCCTTCGAAACAGATCCCAATGTCCCTGGAACAAAGACCAATTATCCAAAAACCTGAACCCTCCCTTCCTGCACCATGCTCTCAGCCTCGTATTAATGTGCATAATCATTCTATTCTTTGCCTCACTCGCACGTGGCACAGGTAGCAATCCCGAGATTGTCACCCTGGAGGTCCTGCCTTTCAGCTTCACTCCTAACTCCCTGAACTCTCTAAGCAGGACCCCCTCACTCACCTTACCTACATCATTGGTCCCTACATGGACCACTACATCTGGGTTCATGCCCTCACTCTCAAGAATAGCCTGCACCCGATCTGAGATGTCCCGGACCCTGGCACCAGGGAGGCAACATACCATCCGAGACTCCCGATCTGCCCCACAAAATCTCCTATCTGCCCCCCTAACTATAGAGTCCCCTAAAACTATCGCTCTCTTCTCTTCCCTCCTCCCCTTTCTAGTTGAGGGTTCAACCTCTGTGCCAGAGGCAGGACCACTACAACTCATTCCTGGTAGGTCATCCCCATCAACAGTATCCAGTACGGTATACTTATTGTTAATGGGAATGGCCGCAGGGGTGCTCTGCTCTCTCTGCCTGCTCCCCCTGCCTCTCTGGACCGTCACCCATCTGCCTACTTCTTGGTTTTTTGGTGTGACTACCTCCTGATAACTCCTATCTATCTCTGCCTCCACCTCCCGAATGATCCGTAGTTCATCCAGCTCCCGCTCCAACTCCCTAACTCGGTCTGATAGGAGCTGCAGCTGGACGCACCTTTTGCAGGTGTGGTCATCAGGGACAACTGTGTTGACCCTGTGTTGACTGTGTTGACAACTGTGTTTACAACCAGAAACTAGTCAATGCAATATTAATTGGAAGTTTGCTTACAACTGTTTGCTCTAACAAGTGGCAGCTGCTGTGTTTAGAAAGCAGGATTAGCAAAAAGCCAGGGGGCCCACTGGCCTAAAAGTGTATGTCTATCATAAATTATGAGAGCTTTAGATAGGGGAGCCAGATAGAGTAGAAATGTCAAACACCAGAGTGCATGCTTTTATGGTGGGGGAGGGTGTGCTGGGTACATTTAAAAGTGATGTGAGAGGCAAGTTATATTATGCAGAAAGTAGGTGCCTGGAATAGGTTTCCAAGAGTAGCAGTTTGGTGGAGTTTAAGAGGTGTTTAGATAGATACATGGATATGAAGGGAGATGGATGACGGGCAGGAGGACAGTTAACATAAATTGGCATTGAGGTCAGCATGACACCATTGTTTAAATAGTTTGTTCAGGGCTATGTTTTATATGTTACTGATTTCATGGGCTAAATGGTCTCATTCTGTGCTGATTTTATGATCATTCTATATTCTGTGGTTCTTTCTAGTCCTGCTTTTAACCAGGCGTTCTTCATGCATGAGGAAGAGTGAGTGGTGGCTGGCATTTTGGTTCTAGCATGTGCTGCAGCCAACTCTGTATTGTGACTAACTTTCTACACTCCTTTTGTTCATAGACTTTTTCAACAGTGAAGTTTTGATGGGAGTTAAGAATGCAGATGGTTACCTCCATACCTGAGTATATTCTCAGAGATGGTGGGAATTTACCTTGGGTAGAAAGAGGGATTCCATGGGAAAGAGGTGTACTTTTGTAGGTAACAAAGGAAGTCATGGATAAAGCTATCAGAATCAGATTTCCTATCACTGATGTCTAGTATGTCACATTGGCTGTCGCAGCAGCTGTAGAGTGCAATATATAAAAATTACTAAGTGGCAATAAAATATTAATAGTCAAAACAAGAAATCAAAATAGTGAGGTAGTGTTCATGGATTCATGGACCATTCAGAGATCTGATGGCAGAGGGTAAGAAGCTATTGCTAAAATGTTGTTGATGCACGTTCAGGCTCCAGGACCTCCTCTCTGATGGTAGTAATGAGAAGTGGGAAAGTCCTGGATGGTGAGGGTCCTTATTTATGGAAGCCCCCTTATTGAAGTACCAGCTTTTGAAAATGCCCTCAATGCTGTATTGAAAAGTAGGGCTACGAGTTGGCAAGAGGTAACGTTAGAGAGAGGGGACCTACAATTTTTGTAATATCCAGCAAGGAAAGACCAAAAGCTCAAAAGAAGGGGAAAAATAATACTGAGAGAAAATACCTGTGATATCAAAACAAATGGTGGAAGTTTTAAGGATATATAAATAGGAAGAAGATGATGGAGGTAGGTGTGGGACTTCTAAGAATCAGACTGGTGAATTAATAACAGAAACCAAACAAATGGGAGATGTATTAAATCAGTTGTTCTTGCATCAGTCTTCACTGTGAAGGATATTGCACTAAAATAGGAGATTACTTAATTTCATGTAACAGGGAGGAACTTGTTAATCCAATCACAAGCGATAATATATCAGTATTATGGTGTTAAAGGCAGACAAGTTGCCAGGACATGACAGCTTGAATCCAAGAAATTTAAAGGAAATAGCTGCACAGAGAGTGACCCATTGGTTGCAAGTTTTAAATCTTTAGAAAGACAAGGATCATATCAGAACTTTGGAAAACAGCCAATGTAAGTTTATTGTTCAAAAGGGGGTCAGAAGGCAGAAAACTGCAGGTCAGTTAGTTTAACATCTGTCGTTGCCAGGATGCTAGCATCAATCAGAGAAGAAATAACTAATTCTTCAGGAAAGCAGAATGTAATCAAATCTAGTCAACATGGTTTTATAAAAATTAAATCATATTTGACAAATTTGCTTGAATGCCTTCAGGATGTGACTCTTCTAGGAGGGCTTAAAGAAGGTCAGAGAGGCAGCAAAATATTAACACAAATTCAAGTTCACTCCTATCTCAAGCACACTCTTTTGGAACTACTTTTGGAAGATTATTGCACATGTCTTTTTGAAATAGTTTTGGGCAAATCTATATCTTGTGATTCATATTCTTTAAAATGTGGTCAGTTCTTCACTATTAGCTGATGGTTCCATCTGCCCTAAGCTTCACTGAGGCTGGATGAACCCTCTTCACCTGTCAACCACAACACAATATTGGCAAAACATCTGAACATCTCCTTTACCTTTTACACTAGAGCTCCCATCCTCATACTGAACAAAAGTCTGATAATAGTTCTTTGGTCCAAGTACTTTGGTTAGAGGTTTGAATACTAGTTATTTTATATTATGCACAGTACTGTGTGAAAATCTTTGGCACATGTGTAGCTAGGGTGTCTGTCTTTTGCACAGTGCTATATTTGTCAATGCAGAGCGGAGAAGGAGTTTGTAAATCTGGCAGGAGCAGAGGATGTTGGATATGGTGAGGGTGGAGGGCTGCAGGAGGGGTTTGGGACAGGTGGCAGAGAAGAAATGCCATGGGCCAGTGTGGTGCGCTTGCAGTCATTTCAAGCCCTGAGACAGCAGGCAAGATAATCTGATTCCAAACAATTGGTTTAATCATTACAGAATGTCTCTCTGGTGCTTCCCACACCCTCCCTTTTTCCTAACCATGACTCACCTCTCCCTGCTCCCTTCCCACTCTCAGCTCACAAATGAAAACCCGTATCAGAATCAGGTTTATCATAACTCACAGATGTCATGAAATGGGATTTTTTTTTTGAGGGGAGGCAGCAGTACAGTGCAATGCATAAAATTGCTGCACTACTATGTAAAAGTCTTAGGCACCTTAGCTATATACTGAAGACTTTTGCATTGTACATATTAAAAAATACTAGGAACCACAATTTGAATCTCAGCAGATAGGTTTTACATTTTCCATAGCCCCCCATTGTGAGTAAATCCCAAAAGAGTGAAATAAGTGCTTGAAGATGGGAGGGAACATCTTTGGGTATAAAAGGGAGTTTTTAAGTTGAAAAATCATGGACCTCAGTGCCTTAATCTTAATTGTTCTAAGTATTGCACATTTTCTCCCTCTTTAAGTGTTAGAGCTGTGAAACATTTCCCATTTGCAACCTCACCTTCATCATCCCATTGAAGCCCTTACACCAGCTTAAGTAATTAGCTCCCCCATTGCTGATCTGGCTGGACTTCCCACCTTCACTTTCCACACAATCCCTCTTCACTCTTTCGAACCTCTGAATTCTTGCCCTCCACTGGCTCATTAATTTTCAAAGTGCTGAATTAAAACTTTGTGTCCTTGTTTATGAACCATTCCCATACCCTTTGCCTGCCCTTTATTATCCACTCATTCAGCTTTTCCAGTCTAATCTCTGGATTTATTTTCTTAAAATTTCTCCCTTTTCTCCTCATCTTCAAAAATAATTTCAAAATATATCTATTCTATCATCAGTACTATTGGCTCTTTCTGCTCAGTATTTGCTCCCTCTAAAACATGACTGTTGTGGACTTTAAAATCAACTTATTCTGCTTACCATGCTCATGTGTTGTGTTTGCTCGGGGAGGATCTTTGACACAACTTCTGTCTGTGTGCATGTGGTGTATTAGTGTACTCATGTTTGAGCTGCTAACCTTTCAGTCACATACAGTACTTTATAGAGTACTGTGTACAGTTCTGGTCTCCATACTTGAGGAAGGAGATACTGGCGTTGGAGGCAGTGCAGAGGAGGTTCACCTGGTTGATTCCAAGGATGAAGGGGTCAGCCTACGAGGAGAGACTGAGTTACCTGGGACTATACTCTCTGGCGTTCAGAAGAATGAGAGGGGATCTTATAGAAACATACAAAATTTTGAAAGGGATAGTTAAGATAGAAGTAGGAAAGTTGTTGCCATTGGTAGGTGAGACTAGAACTAGGGTACATTGCCTCAAGATTCAGGGGAGAAGATTTAGGATGGAGATGAGGAGAAACTGTTTTTCCCAGAGAGTGGTGAATCTATGGAATTGTCTGCCCAGGGAAGCAGTTGAGGCTTCCTCACTAAATATATTTAAGAAAGAGTTAGATAGGTTTTTACATGGTAATGGAATTAAGGGTTATGGGGAAAAGGCAGGTAGATGGAGCTGAGTTTATGAAGAGATCAGCCATGATCTTACTGAATGACGGGACGGGCTCCATGGGCCAGATGGCCTATTCCTGCTCCTATTTCTTATGATCTTATGTAACCTCTAAAATATATATATCAATGCAAATATCTAATCAGCCAATCATGTGGCAGCAACTTAATACATAAAAACATGCGGACATGGTCAAGAGGCTCAGATCAAACATCAGAATGGGGAAGAAATGTGATGTAAGTGATTTTGTCTGTGGGATGACTGTTGGTGCCAGACAGGGTGGCTTGAGTATCTCGGAAACCAGTAATCTCCTGGGATTTTCACACACAATGATCTCTAGAGTTTACAGAGAACGATGTGATGAACAAAATAAAAGCCTCCTGAGCGGCAGTTTTGTGGTTAGAAATACCTGGCTAATGAGTGGTCAGAAGAGAATAACCAGATTGGTTCAAACTGACAGGAATGTGACAGTAACTCAGAAAACCACACATTATTACAACAGTGTTGTGCAGCAGAGCATCTCTGAATGCACAAAATGTTGAACTTTGAAGTGGATGGGCTATAGCAACAGAAGACCATGAACGTACCCTGTGGTCACTTTGTTAGGCACCTCCTAATAAAGTGGCCACTGAGTGCATATTTACTAATCTATTTGCTGATTGGCAACACTCAATATCCATGTTACAAACTACTCAAGTATTTAGCCTAGAGTTATAAAATGCATTAAACTTCAGGGAAGTTCAATAGACCACTCTGCAGAAAGGAGTGTGAGCCTGCAACTCTGCTGAGCTTTCCTCGAAAGATTACAACTAACTCTGTATGGTGCATGGCCGAGAATATCCTAGAGTAATTCCATTATGCTTTACAGGAGAGCCAACCTATGATTCCCCATTTTCTGGCTGTACTCTGTATCTAAATGGTGGGTTCTGCAGGTCATCAAGAGGAACAAAGTGCCTCAGAAATGTGTCTGAATTTGGCTTAAGACATGCTGTTCCACAAAATTAAACTCTGGACAGATCCTACATGTTCCACTGACCCAGCACCTGCAACTGAATAGAGCAGGAGTACAACACACTCTTCTGAGGGAGAAAAATAACTCGTGATGTGAGTACAAATATATATATATATATAAAATATATATAACTTTGCTGCAGTAAGTTGTATTCCCAAGTACAATAAATCTCATTCTCCTCTGGTCAGTTTTGTCCAGGAGATTTTGATTTTTCTTTTGGCTGGGCACCTTAAAAGGGATGTAGGTCTAAACACAAGATGTTCTGCAGAGTCCTGATGAAGAATCCCAGCTTGAAACGTCAACTTTTTATTCCTTTCCATAGATGGCTGCCTGCCCTGCTGGGAACGTGGGACTATTGTTATTGTAGATGTTCTGAAGTGGTTCATGTAGACTTTGCATAAAGGGATGTCTTCACATTGTGACTAAACATTAGCCTTCCCTTAAATTCCAGTTTTGAATAAAACAAAATATCCTTGGGGAGTAATTTGCTTCTGCTCCCTGGGCCAAGTATGTGTGGGATCACTGCCTGTCAGTTGCATTAGCCTCTCACATTTGGTTCCACAGTGGGACCAAATCTGTGGGAGGTGATAACAACGGCCAGTTTACAGTGCACTCTCTCAACAAGCTTTTGAAAAACTTCTCTTCCCTGTTAAAATTGCCAAACCATTACAAGCTGTGAAATCAGAAAATGTGAAAACAATTAGATCTCCATGTGTTGCCAATATATTCATGTTGTATGGACTTTGCACTTAAAGCAGCCTAATCTGAGAAATTGTTATGAGGGAAGTGTGTACACAATAGAGGCACATTAGCAGAGCACTGTTTTATATTCGGTGGAAATTTGTTTCTGAATTTAAGAGTAACTACATCTGTACTTCCTTAGGTTCATTTCTGTGCTTGTAAACGGAAATGACTCCTTGTGATTTAACATAATAATGGGAGAAGAGATTTTAAAATTGCTGGGTGTGGTGTCATGTTGGCTGTGGACAGTGATTATGTGGCACTTTTCTTGGAATTTTTGTTGCTGATTGATTTCTTACATGACATTAAAGTGAATGTTGGTATTGGTTTAAGAAAAGTAGGTATGGAAGACCTCTCCAAGTGAATCAAGGACCGTGTTGCATTAGAAAAGTTGGAAGAGGGAAGTAATATTTCCCACCTCTGGGATTCGAACAGGAATCACATTCTGTCAATGGATAATCCACTTTGAAGAAATATGTATTTCCAAATGTATATTCAACATATAATGCCCACAAATTAGTGGTTGTAGACAGGTCATATTCTGCATGGAGGTCGGTGTCCAGTGGTGTGCCTCAGGAATCTGTTCTGGGACCCCTTCTCTTCATGATTTTTATAAATAAGACCATAAGATATTGGAGCAGAAGTAGGCCATTTGGCCTATCAAGTCTGCTGCACCATTCTTAGCCAATTCTTCCAATCATCCCCACTCCCCTGCCTTCTCCCCGTACCCTTTGATGCCCTGGCTAATCAAGAACCTACTATTTCTGCCTTAACTGCACCCAATGACTTGGCCTCCACAGCCACTCATGGCAACAAATTCCACAGATTTACCACCCTCTGACTTAAAGTAATTTCTCCGCATCTCTGTTCTAAATGGACATCCTTCAATCCTGAAGTTGTTCCCTCTTGTCCTAGACTCCCCTACCATGGGAAATTACTTTGCCATACCTAATCTGTTCAGGACTTTTAACATTCAGAATCTTTCTATGAGATCACCCCTCATTCTCCTGAACTCCAGGGAATATGGCCCAAGAGTTGCCGGACATTCCTCGTACTGTAACCCTTTCATTCCTGGAAGCATTCTCGTGAATCTTCTCTGAACCCTTTCCAATGTCAGTGTATCCTTTCTAAAATAAGGAACCCAAAACTGCACACAATACTCTAAGTGTGATCTCATGAGTGCCTTATAGAGCCTCAACATCACATCCCTGTTCTTATATTCTAACCTCTAGAAATCAATGCCAACATTGCATTCACCTTCTTCACCACCAACTCAACCTAGAGGTTAACCTTTAGGGTATCCTCCACAAGGACTCCCAAGTCCCTTTGCATCTATGGATTTTGAATTCTCTCCCCACCTAAATAATAGTCTGCCCATTTATTTTTTTCCACCAAAGTGCATGACCATACACTTTCCAACCTTGTATTTCATTTGCCATTTCTTTGCCCATTCCCCTAAACCAGGGGTCGGCAACCCGCGGCTCCGGAGCCGCATGCGTCTCTTTCATCTCTGTGCTGCGGCTCCCCGTGGTTTGTTAGTTTTTGAAATGTAATTCAAAATTTGAAGATTATGGTGATCTTGTACAATCTAAATAAAATGTGGCGACCCCATTTCCTGGCACATCCGAACCGGCTCAAAATTAGCCACCGTTCCGGCTAAGGGAGATAGCCTACGGGGGTTTGTGAGTACGTGTCTTTTGGAGCATTCATGCCCACGGGGGGCGGGTTGAGGGAGGCTTTAAAGCAAGGCTGTTTAGTTCGAATAAAGTTATCTTTGACTGCAGTGTCGTTATTTTAGCGCTGCGTGTAGCACACCACTACAACGTGTTTTTTATCGCTATTAATATACATCACCATTGCCAATGCCTGACACCCGCCAGTGCGCGCTTTCTTTTAATTCTTCGATCCAAGGTAGGCTAACTATGGAGTAACCTTCAACCCAACGTCTTTTTTTTGGAGTTCAAAATGTTTTTGTTGCATGCAGAAATGTAATTTCGTTTTCTCTGCAGGAGTTCATCAATTTCATAAATGCAACACATTATAGTTTGTTTATACATAGCATAAAGGCAAAAAAAAACGTTGTATGCAGTGTTATTTCATTTTAAATGTCAAACGGGTTTTGTGGCTCCCAGTGTTTTCTTTTCTGTGGGAAATGGGTTCACATGGCTCTTTCAGTGCTAAACATTGCCGACCCCTGCCCTAAACTATCTAATTTTCTCTGCAGGTTCTCTGTTTCCTCAACACTACCCGCTCCTCTACCTATCTTTGTATCATCAGCAAATATAGCCCCAAATCCATTAATACACTAGTCCAAATCATTGACGTACATCATAAAAAGCAGCAGTCCCAACATCGACCCCTGTGGAACTCCACTGGTAACCGGCAGCCAGCCAGAATAGGATCCCTTTATTCCCACTCTCTGTTTTTGCTGACCAGCCAATGCTCCACCCATGCTAGTAACTTCCCTGTAATTCCATGGGCTCTTCTCTTGCTAAGCAGCCTCATGTGCGGCACCTTGTCAAAGGCCTTCTGAAAATCCAAGTACACCATGTCTACTGGATCTCCTTTGTCTACCCTGCTTGTAATTTCCTCAAAAAATTGCAGTAGGTTAGTCAGGCAGGATTTTCCTTTCAGGAAACCATGCTGGCTTTGCCTCCAGGTACTCTGTAATTTCATCCCTAACAATTGATTCCAATAACTTCCCAACCGCTGATGTCAGGCTAACAGGTCTATCATTTCCTTTCTGCTGCCTCCCACCCTTCTTAAATAGTGGAGTAACATTTGTAATGCCGGAATCTATCGATTTTTGAAAGATCATCATTAATGCCTTCTCAATCTCTCCCACTACTTTCTCCAGAACCTGAGGGTGCATTCCATCAGGTCCAGGAGATTTATCCACCCTCAGACTAGTAAGCTTCTGAGCACCTTCTCAGTAGTAATTTTCACTGCACATACTTCACTTCCTGACATTCTTGAATGTCCGATATACTGCAGATGTCTTCCGCAGTGAAGGCATAATCAGTTCCTCTGCCATCTCTGAGTCTTTCATTACAATATCATCAGTGTCATTTTCTGTTGGTCCTCTGTTTGCCCTCAGCTCTGTTTTACCCTTTATATACTTGAAAAAAAGCTTTTAGTATGTTTGATATTAGTCACCAGCTTCCTTTCATAATTCATCTTTTCCTTCTGAAAGTTTTTAAAAGCTTCCCAATCCTTTATCTTCCCACTAGCTTTGATTTCAAGTCAAGTCACGTTTATTGTTATTTTGACTATAAACTGCTGGTACGGTACACAGTGAAAACAAAACTACGTTCCTCCTGGTCCCTGGTGCTACTTGAAACAACACAAAGCTACACTGGACTATGTGAAACAGCACAAGGCTACATTACACTATGTAAAACAACATAAAAACTGCGATAGACTTCAGACCTGCACAGGACTACATAAAGTGCACAGAACAGTGCAGGGAAGTACAATAATTAATAAACAAGACAATAGGCACAGTAGAGGACGAATTACAATATAATAATAAATTATGTCGATGTCAGTCTAGACTTTGAGTATTGAGGAGTCTGATGGCTTGGGGGAAGAAACTGTTGCACGGTCTGGTCGTGAGAGCCCGAATGCTTTGATACCTTATGCCAGATGGCAGGAGGGAGAAGAGTTTGTATGAAGGGTGTGTGGGGTCCTTCACAATGCTGTTAGCTTTGTGGGTTCAGTGTGTGGTGTAAATGTCTGTAATGGCGGGAAGAGAGACACCAATGATCTTCTCAGCTGACCTCCGAGACGATGCAATTCCCGAACCAGGCAGTGATGCAGCTGCTCTGGAAGCTCTCAATACATCCTTGTATTTCCTTGTATGCCCTCTCTTTTGCTTTTACTTTGGCTCTGACTTCACTTGTCAGTCATGGTAGTGTCCTTCTTCCATTCGAAAATTTCTTCTTATTTGGAATGTATCTGCCTTGCACTTCCCTCATTTTTCACAGAAACTCCAGCCATTGCTGCTCTGCTGTCCTTCTTGTTACTGTCTCTTTCCAGTCAACCTTGGCTAGTTCCCCTTTCATGCCATTGTAATTTCCTTTATTCCACTAAAATACCGTCACAATGGAATTTATTTTCTCCTTCTCAAATTTCGAAGTGAACTCGATCATATTGTGATCACTGTCCTCCAAGGGTTCCTTAAATTTAAGCTCACTTATCACCTCTGGATCATTACACAACACCCAAACCAGCACAGCTGTTCCCCTAGTGGGTTGAACAATAAGCTGTTGTTAAAAGTCATCCCTTAGATATTCTACACATTCTCTGTCTTGAGGTCCTGTACAGGCCTGGTTTTCCCAATCCACTTTCATGTTAAAATCCCCATTGATTATTATAACATTGCCCTTCTAACACAACTTTTCTATCTCCAGCTGTAATTTGTAATCCACATCCCGGCTGCTGTTTGGAGGCCTGTATACAACTGCCATTAGGGTCCTTTTACCCTTGCCATTTCTTAACTCGATCCATACAGACTCTACACCTTCTAATCCTATGTCATCCCTTTCTAATGATTTAATTTTTTTTATACACAGGGCCACACCAGCTCCTCTGCTTACTAACCCATGTTTCCGATACACCGTATCATTCAGCTCCCAATGGCAGCCATCCTTTAGCCAAGTTTCAGAGATGGCCACCATGTCATACTTGCTAATCTGTAGCTGAGTTTCAAGATCATCCATTTTCCTTCTTATGCTGCGTGCATTCAAATATAACACTTTCAGTCCAGTATTTGTTGCGTTCTGTTGTACCTGCACCACGCCTCTATTGCCCTGTAACTCATTCTACTGGTTGTGATTATGCCTCATCTCCTGCCTGTCCTTTCTATCATCTCTATTGCACGCTATATCTGATTTATTTCTGTTTTCCCCTTCCTCAGCCCTATCACTCTTGTTCCCACCCCTTGCCAAATTAGTTTAAACCCTCCCTAACAGCTCTACTGAACCTGCCTGCTAGTATAATGGACCCCTTTGGGTTCAAGTGTAATCCATCCTTTTTGTACAGGTTGTACCTCTCCCAGAAGAGGCCTAGGTGATCCAGGAACCCAAAGCCTTGCCCCCTACGCCAGCCTCTCAGCCAAATGACCTGGATGAGGAAGTGGAAGGATGGGTTAGTAAATTCACTGATGACACAAAGGTTGGGGGTGTTGTGGATAGTGTGGAGGGCTGTCAGAGCTTACAGCGGGACATAAATAGGATACAAAACTGGGCTGAGAAGTGGCAGATGGAGTTCAACCCAGACAAGTGTGAGGTAGTTCATTTTGGTAGGTCAAGTATGATGACAGAATATAGCATTAATGGTAAGACTCTTGGCAGTGTGGAGGATCAGAGGGACCTTGGGGTCCAAGTCTATAGGACACTCAAAACTGCTGTGCAGGTTGACTGTGTGGTTAAGAAGGTACATGGTGCATTGACCTTCATCAATCATGGGATTGAGATTAAGAGTTGAGAGGTAATGGTACAGCTATATAGGACTCTGTTCAGACCCCACTTGGAGTACTGCACTCATTTCTGGTCACCTCACTACAGGAAGGGTGCAGAGGAGATTTACAAGGATGTTGCCTGGATTGGGAAGCATGCTTTATGAGATTAGGTTGAGTGAGCTCAGTCTTTTTTCCTTGGAGTGACGGAAGATGAGAGATGACCTGATAGAGGTGTATAAGATGATGTGAGGCATTGATTATGTAGATAGTCAGAGGATTTTTCCCAGGGCTGAAATGGCTAACACGACAGGGCACACTTTAAGGTGCTTGGAAGTAAGTACAGAGGAGATGTCAGGGATAAGTTTTTTTTATACAGTGAGTAATGAGTGCATGGAATGGGCTGCCGGCGACGGTGGTGGAGGCGGATACGATAGGGTCTTTTAAGACACTCTTGGACAGGTATGTGGAGCTCGGCAAAATTGAGGGCTTTGGGTAACCCTAGGTAGTTCTAAGGTAAGGATGTGTTCAGCACAGCTTTGTGGGCCGAAGGGCCTGTAGTGTGCTGTAGGCTTTCAATGTTTCTATATTTCAAATAGGCTGCACTGAAAAAGCTGTATTCAGCTTAAGTTAGTTCACAGAGAAGATGTATATTTGATGTTGCCACTGCAGAAATATTTCCTTACAAGGCAAGATTGAATAGTCTGGGGTTGTTTTATTTAGAACTAATAAAGCTGAGGGTGGTCGTGATTGATATCCATAGATAAAATGAGGGTCTTGGAAAGAAAAGACATGTTACTCTGAGCAGAAGGGTCAAAACCAAAAAGTATAGATTTAAAGTAAGAGGACTGGAATAAGGAAAATTTCACATGTATGATGGCAGGAATGTGGAGCTCATTTCTTTTAAAATGTACTTGTCTCTGTGTATGAACAGCTGTGGCCCACAGACCTAAAGACCAAGGTGAGATTAGACTGAGAAACTCTTTCCAGTCGAGGGCCAAATGATCACCTTGTGTGGCATAGGTTTTCTATAACTCAAATGCCAACTAATTTTGCATTATACATTAATACAAAATCTGTGCTAGCAGAGGAGTTTCCACTGACTTTCTGACCTTCTCCAATAAGTGCCTGGAATGTTTTTTTGAGCATTTGAAAGACCTCTGAAATCAGCAGGATTGCTGTTTAAACAGTACAATTGTGCCTGATTATGGTACTATTAGAAATTATATAACACTTTTCCTTCCTGTTTGCTGTCTTGCTGGGAAAAGCCATTGGTTTATTCGGGCATGACTAGGGAGTAAAATAAACACTTGTAAATGCCATTTGTTTCAATGGCTGCTGCAGGCTGGTGTTTCTAATGGGGGAATCAACAACAAACAGTGCTTGTTGAAAAACAAATGCAGGTTTAATTGGAGAGAGAACAATCCTAGGATTTGAATGGTAGAAACCTCACTACTGTACCAGTACAGGGTGACAAACAAGAGAAAACATGCAGATGCTGGAAATCCAAGCAACACACACAAAATGCTGGAGGAATTCAGCAGGACAGGCAGCATCTGTGGAGAAAAGTACAGTCGATTTTTCACTCTGAAACCCTTCGGTAGGACTGGACAGAAAAATCTGAGGGGGAGATGGGGGGAGGGGGAGAGAGAAACACCAAGTGATAGGTAAAACACTTTCCCTTTCTCACTTTATCTCACTGCCCTCTAATGCCCCTCCTCCCATTTCCTTTCTTCCGGTGACCTCTGTCTCTTTCACCAATCAGCTTCCCAGCTCTTTACTTCACCCCTCCCCTCCAGGTTTCACCTATCCCTTAGTGTTTCTCTCTCCGTCCTCCCCCACATTTTAAATCTACTCCTCAGCTTTTTTTCTCCCGTCCTGCCGACAAGGGTTTCGGCCTGAAACGTCGACTGTACTTTTTTTTCCCATCGATGCTCCTGGCCTGCTGAGTTCCTTTAGCATTCTGTGTGCAGTACAGGGTGATCTTTGCTGTCATATGATTGATTACATGCAGAAAGTCCTTGGAGCACGTGCGTGGAAAAGGTGAATTTATACAATTCTTTTGCTGGAAGAAATGCATACATTCAAAATGTCACTCCTGTCTCAATAAACTGCCGAGGAAAATCTTGTAATTGTAAGATAAGTCAACAAATCTCAGGTTATCTAGCTATGAAAATTTTACGTCTTAATTGGAGTTTACCTGCTTGGCTTCACTTAGTCTCATTCGTTTCTGATTGGACTAATTCTTCTGAATGTATTAAACGGAGAAGTTTAGGAACAGGTACATATTGTACTCTTGCAGTTAAAAACAAACTGTTGGAGCAACTCTGGCTGTGTCTGCTGAGGGAAATGAACATTCCAGGATGAGACCCTTCATCTGGTACCGCACTACCCTAAGAATGTTTTATGTTACCAAGCTGAAATTAAGGTGACATTTTGTTTGCATCCTTTTAGATGTTTATTATGTTTACTCTACAATAATCCTTTTTTTCCCTCTCTTATTGTAGGTACTCTCAATAACTTACTGTCAGCAGCCAGACTTCTTTTCCACAGTTTTCAGAGATGTGAACACACACGAGGAAATCTGAAGTTTGTTTCCGTCTGAAGCAGAGCCTCATAGTCCTTGGTCATAGACTCAACGGCAGCAACCTTCCAATCAAAAGACTGAAGCATAATAAAAAAAAAGTGAAGCTCGTACTGCTGAAATTTATGATCCACTTACATAATGAACTTTGATCACGCATAATTGGTTTGAATGTTGTCGGTGAAGCCTGTAAAATTTGAAGAAGCTGTGCAGGGGCATGTGTTTTCTGTAACGCCACCACACCCAGCCTTTACCCTGTTTGATGCATAACAGAATGAAGGGAGTGATGGCTGATAACCTGGACCTCAGTTTCCTCACAGAAGATGAGTATCAGGCAGTCCTGAAGGTAGTTCAGAGGGATTCTGAGCTCAAGCAAAAGGACAGTGAACGGATTAGGTGAGATCTTTGATTTTATGTAGTAGTAGTTTGCTGACGAATACTCCAAGCTGTATTGTTGATCCCACGCCTATATTACAAGTATAAACTTGCTATCTCTGCAGAATGTCTACCAACTTCTAGGTAAATTACTGCTGACCTCAAATGATTGTGTATCTGTCACTCCTCCCAAACGAGGCTGAGATATCTTCATAAAATCACCATCTTGTTAATTTAATCTTTAGTTTGTCAGTTTTCTAAACTTAACTTATTGTGAATCTTCAATACATGGAAATTAATTTTATCAAAAGAAACAAATTTTGCTGGCAGGTTACAGCAACCATTTTTTAGTGTGTGTATCAACCACCACTGGTTAAACATCTTTGTGTACCTGTCTCTGTACAGCATCATGTGATTTGTTTCCTGATGAGTTATTTGGTTGTCAGAAGAAGGCCAACCCTTTAACATTTTCAGCACAAGAGGTAATTTTCACATTGTACCAATAACAGTTGCTGCTGTAAGGATTACTCACAAAATATTCCCATTTCATATTCTTTATTTGATGATGTAGATAATTCTGTCCACATATTAATCTGGTAGTATACTTAAATTTTTTCCTCTCTAAGCTTACAACTAAGGTTTCAAAGGTAGAGAAATGGATACAATAGTTTTCTTCACAACCATCCACAAAAACAGAGGAGTGCCCCCAAAGAATGAACGATAGTTAAATATTAGAATCCCAAAGTTCCCCCCAGCTCTCCTCCCTCCAGCGCGTAAGTGGCAGCAAGCAACTCCCACCAGCAAATAAAAGCATCGGCACCCGCCACCGAGCACTCAAGCATGCAGCAAAAACACAGACTGGCAGTACCCCAAAGATTACTCGTGCACCCGGTATTCGACATACCACAGGCTGTCTCTCTCTCCTTAATAAGGGAGAAAGAGGTATCTCCGTTTCACAGCTAGAAGCGAGACATTAGAAACAACTCCCTGGTTTACAATGTTAAACCATTGCATCACTTTCTCCGAGCTCTGTGCCCAAAGATTTCAGGTCTCTGGGCACACAGCCATAGGTCTTCCAATTCCTACGACACACCGATCTCCTGCCCAGACACCGACCTTCAATCCGCCCATCTCCAGAGCCATGAAATTTCAGGCCTCTG
Organism: Hypanus sabinus; assembly: GCF_030144855.1. Classification (NCBI taxonomy): domain Eukaryota; kingdom Metazoa; phylum Chordata; class Chondrichthyes; order Myliobatiformes; family Dasyatidae; genus Hypanus; species Hypanus sabinus. Next base: position 40,398,337 of record NC_082713.1, read on the forward strand.
AAAGTAAGCGAAGCTCATAGTCCGCACCCTTGGCATGTCGAATAATGGCTAGTCGTGAAACCCCTAGAGTGGGTCCCATTCCCGCAAAGAACTGTAGTCAGCATGTAACTCCAGAAAGGGTTTTCAAAAGAACACTGAAAGGGAAAAATCAAGATATTAATGATGGAAATAGAGCTGTTTCCAAAGATGCAAGCAAAGGAGTTGCCATTAGGCGCCGTTGACTCTCCTAAGCTCCTCCTCCTTGAGGGTACATGATGCTCTGTTGTGCTACAGCTTTCAGCGTTCAGTGGAAAGTGGTGTATATTTCCAATGCTGGGTAATTACAGTGCAGATGTTATGAATCTGAAGTGATTCAGATTTAAGACCACAAGGCAAAGGAACAGAATTGGGCCATTTGACCCATTGAATCTGCTTGGCTATTTGAACATGGCTTATTTATTTTCCTTCTCAACCTCAGTCTCCTGCCTTGTCCCCTTAATTTTTGACTCCCTTATGACATCAAGGTAACTTGTGTACACTTGTGATGTTGATGTTTAATTGATTATCACACTAATTGTAATGATTGTTTTGTGCCAGAAATGACCTCTTACTCTATTTCACCGCACTTTCCTTTCCTTTCCTAGCCCTGAGGTAAATTTCCCTACTTGACTAGAAGGCTACATGACTGAATGTAGTTTCTGATGTGAAGTAACATGGTGTCTAGTTGCAAACTCTCTGCACCTTTTCTAGGACAATACAGCAATCCATTCAAGATGAAAAGCAAAAGAAGCTTGTTACTGGACAGTGGTTTGATGAGGTTAAAGCAAAACGATACAGAGATGCCTTACTTGGAGTGGATCTGATCAAGGCCTCGATGAGAAGAGAAAATCCCATTAAGCATGGTAAATTATTTCTCATTCATTAAATGATTAAATCACCAGAACAATCTTACTGTGCGTAAATAGGACCAATAATGCATTTGATGTAATAATATATTCCATGAATTATGAATTATGCGCTTTGAAATTTATTCTCTGCTTGGAATGGTATCATGTGTTCATGAAGGAATGATCGGCACATCTTAAATTGTTAAGGGCTTTTGAATTGTATAAGCTGGCTGTTTCCTGGAAGAGAGGATATAACCAGCCTTGAATGTAGCTTTACCGAATACCAAACGGTCAAGATCTTGATGATGTTCTAGGCAAATTAACTTTACCATAAATCCAAGCACTACATGTAATTGGATGCTTTATGGAGATCTGTGTGGGGACTACTGGGTGTGAGCAGTAATGTCATTTGGAGTAAAGGTATCGAAAACTACTGAAGGAACTCAGTGGATCAAGCAGCATTTGTGGAGGCAGAGAGATGATCAATGTTTCAGGTCAAGAGCCTGCATCAGGAGAGTGAAAGTGTGGCATTTACAAAGATGCCTCATCAACAGAGCCCTGTTTCTGCTTGAGCAGATGCCAAGCACTGCTATTTCAGATGATCAGAATTGGAAGGGATTATGGGAAAGTACTAAGTGTGTTAAATTGCAAACAATAGGGAAATGGACAGAGATGGGATGGAAGACAAGGGCAACATCAAAATGGGAGTCCACCTTTTATGAAGTTTGGTTTCTTTTGGGGTGGGTGATGAAGGAATTGCTTTCTTAAGTTGAATTTTTGTGGTCTCTTTAGCAATATGATCTGGACCCTCAAATACCGCATGTTAGGTGTTCAGTGTATGTATTGGCATTAAGTACATTTCTGTTTAAATTTAAACATTGTTTTATTAAATCAAAAGTGGATTCCCTTATACTATTTGCTCACTTCATGATATTTATATTGTAATGTTTTTAAAATTGTACACCCACTTTTCATTATTAAAGCATTAGCTTTGAGAATGAGATCTATACTCAGCTCTGTGAATTTTATCTCCAATTGCTGTTACTAGGATATTGAAAAAGCTTGAATCAGTTTACCTTATTTCCAATGTTCTGGAAGCTTTGGATCACATTTTTGCAGACATGCACAATTCTCCTCTGTCAGGATACACATGGCAACAAGACAGGCCAGACCTGTTGGGCAGCATTTCGCGAACAGTGAAGCAGCTGTTGTTTTATGTGTTTTTCAGCCCAACTTTAATGGCTTTGTCTCTTTCTTCATATCAGGGGTCAGAGATGAGCATCAATTAAACTCATGCATAATTACAATATTTCTGCCTGTTCATTTATAGGATATCTGAAAGGACTGGGGCTCTCAAGGTCATTGAATGGGGATCTGAAGGCAACTCTGTGGAACTAAGTTTAGAAAAACTTTTCTTTGTTCTTTAATATAGATTGTGTAAATTGGGTCTCAGCCAGTGTTCCAGATGTTACAACAGGCTTTGAAATTTGTTCCCACAGCTCTGAGAAAAGTACAGTGTATTTGAAAATATGCGCAACCTGGAACAGAATGAGATTGTACTGCTGAAACCCAGTGGAAGTTTGACTCCTACATTTCCATTGGGATTCATTGTCAGCACCAAAAATGCAATTCTGTAAAGAAATTTGCCCCAGTGACATCTGCTATAAAGCCATGCCCGCTTTTGCATTACAGTGTGATTTTTTTCTGGTTTTTTAAAAAGCTTTGTTTACTTCTCAGTAGCACTCTAAGGTGCAGACAAAAAGAAGACAATTTCACTGATTTTTTTTTCCCCTTCAGTATGAAGGATGATTACAGGCTTCCCCTGAACTCAAACACATAAAGACTGTTGCAGGCACAGGATTTTCACTCCAAGTAGAACATTCAAAGCAGCCTTCCGGCAAGTAAGGCTGATCAGTGATAGGTAACATTAAAGTACCAGACAGTGATTACCTGCAACAATGGCAAGTCGAGCTAATGGCACAAAAGGTGTTGTTTCAAGAGCAGGTCAGAAGCCTGGTATCTTACCTTGAGTGATTCACCTTCTTGCGCCAATTCCTCTCCTCTACCTATATGGCACTAAAATATTCTCTACTCACTACCGTAGTAATCCCCAAACCACACAATTCAATTCAGGACAAAATAGCTCATTTAATTTGTACCCCATCCATTACCATTTTCACTCCCACCACTGGTGTAAAATATACTTCTAAGAGTGTAGCGCCTATCAAAGGCATTAAAGTTTCTCACCTGGGATTCCACAACATCTGCAGTATCCTTGACCAAGGGCAAGAGTAGCAGGTACTTGGGAACACCACCACCAGCAGGTTCCCATTCAAGCGCCTCTCAATCCTGCTTTGGAAATAAATTGTCACTGCTGGTCTATATCCTGGAACTCTCTACCCAGCGCTGTGAAGGTACCTCCGTCAGAGGGGCCACAGTCCGCTCATGGAGCCTTTCAGTAGAATCTGCCATTTCCTTTCTTAAGGAGCCTTGAAGACAAGCCTGCAGCTCACTGGTTGATTTGTGCTCAAGAGGTGTTCTTCTGCACAAACTTTGCCATGGGGGCAGGTAGGTAATAGGGCATGGTCTAGCTCAGGGATTCCCAGCCTGGGGTCCAATGAACCCTCAGCTAATGGTAGGGGTCCATGCTGTACAAAAGGTTGGGAGCCCCTGGTCTAGCTGGAAGGAATGTTCAGTAGGAACACAACCAGATACGTCCTTCATGATCATGGTAGAACAACGTTTCGTTCATCAGGCACAAAATTCTGAGGTTCTGCAGGCTGATTAAAAATTACCTTTTACATCAATGTGTAATACTATATACCATGTACACCTGTGAAAAACCTCTCTCCAATCACTTAGCAATGTCTGGTTAGAGAGTTTAGAGCAGTTTTAACAACTTTTCCTGCTTGAAAATAATCCATTGGAAAGCTTATTTGAGCATGTAGCCATGCCAATGCAAATATTAACTAATTCCCTATAATTTGATTGGCTTATGTTTCTGTGGGAATCAGATGACTTCTCTGAAATTGGAGGAAGTGAAATCCTGAGATGGATTTTCACCACGGAATTGACGCAGATTCAGGATTTACTGATTAATCTCAGGTCGCATTGATTAACTAATTTTTAAATTACAGTACTGTTCTCGCGTGTGGACCCATCAAATCAAAAGACCTTGCCTGGATTGTCAGTGTTGGGTACATCTGCACCCATGCCACCCTCCAACCCTGGCACCCGTTTTCTGCAACCTGTCCCACACTCCTCCCACAATGCTCCATCCTCACTAATCAGAATCAGGTTTATTATCACCGGCATGTGAGGTGAAATTTGTTAACCTAGCAGCAGCAGTTCAATGCAAAACATAATCTAGCAGAGAGAGAGAGAGAAAAATAAAACATAAACAAACAAATAAATCAATTATGTATATTGCATAGATAAAAAAGGTGCAAAAACAAAAATACTGTATATTTTTTTAAAAAGTCAGGTAGTCCAAAGCTTCAGTGTCAATTTAGGAATCGGATGGCAGAAGGGAGGAAGCTGTTCCTGAATCGCTGAGTGTGTGCCTTCAGGCTTCTGTGCCTCCTACCTGATGGTAACAGTGAGAAAAGGGCATGCCCTGGGTGCTGGAGGTCCGTAATAATGGATGCTGCCTTTCTGAGACACCATTTCCTGAAGACGCTCCGAGCATTCTATAGGCCAGTACCCAAGATGGAGCTGACTAGATTTACAACCTTCTGCAGCTTCTTTTTGCCCCTCCATACCAGACAGTGATGCAGCCTGTCAGAATATTCTCCACTATACAACTATAGAAGTTTTTGAGTGTATTTGTTGACATGCCCAAATCACTTAAAACTCCTAATAAAGTATAGCCACTGTCTTGCCCTCTTTATAACTACATCGATATGTTGGGACCAGGTTAGATCCTCAGAGATCTTGACAGCCAGGAACTTGAAGCTGCTCAATCTCTCCACTTCTGATCCTTCTATCAGGGTGGTATGAGTTCTTTGTCTTATCCTTCCTGAAGTCCACATCAGCTCTTTTGTCTTACTGATGTTCTGTGCCAAGTTGTTGCTGTGGCACCACCCCACTAGTTGGCATATCTCACTCCTGTACACCCTTGCAAAATCCTTTCCTCCCACCAGATTCACACTCTCACTCCATGTTGACAAATACATACTGTGTAAAAGTCTTTGGCACCGTGGCTGTATATATGTGCAGGACTATATGTTTCATATAGAATAAGTGCATTGTTGTCAAGGTTTGCAATTATTGCCTATGTAAAATTGCTCTTAATTAGGCACTGGCCTTCTGCTTTCGCCAAGCAATTTTGATGAAATTATTCCAAAGGCACAATTCTATAGCAAATTCCAAGATCTAGGACTCAGCAGCCTATCTTTCTGATACACTGTATATCCTTGGACATTTAGCTCCCGATGGCAGACAGCCTTTAGACATGTTTCAGAGATGGCCACAATTTCATATTTGCCAATCTGTAGCTGAATTTCAAGATTGTCCATTTTATTTCTTTTGCTGATGCATTCAAATATGACAGATTCAGTCCAGTATTCAGTCCAGTATTTGTTGCTTTCTGTTTTAACAGTACCACACCTCTATTGTCCTGTAACTCTTCCCACTGGCTGTGCTTATGCCTCACCTCCTGCCTGTCCTTTCTATCATTTCTGTTGCACGCTATCTTTTATGTATTTCTGTTTTCCCCTTCCTCAGCTCTATCACTCTGGTTCCCATCCTCCTGCAAAATAAATTTAAACCCTCCCTACAGTGCTATTAAACCTGCCTGCTAGGATATTGGACCCCTTTGGGTTCAGGTGTAACCCGACTTTTTTGTACAGGTCATATTGCCCCCAGAAGAGGTCCCACCTCACTGACAATCAACACTGGCACATCACAGGGCTGTATGCTTAGTCCATTGGTCTACTCTCTCTACACCAATGACCGTGTGGCTAGGCATAGCTCAAATGCCATCTATACATTTGCTGATGATGCAACCATCATTGGCAGAATCTCAGATGGTGCCAGGAGGACATACAGGAGTGAGATGTACCTGCTAGTTGAGAGATATCGTAGCAGCAATCTTGCACTCAACCTTAGTAAGACCAAATAGCTTATTGTGGTCTTTAGCAAGGATAGACTGAGGGAACACAAACCAATTCTCATAGAGGGATCAGAAGTGGAGAGAATGAGCGATTTCAACTTCCTGGGTGTCAACATCTCTGAGGACTAACCTAGTCACAACATATCGATGCAGCTATAAAGACAAGACAGCGGCTAAGTTTCATTGGGAGGCTGAGCAGATTTGGTTTGTCACCAAAACCACTTGAAAACTTCTACAGATGTACCATGGAGAGCATTCTGACTGGCTGCATCACTGTCTGGTATGGGGGGAGGGCTACTGCACAGGATTAAAGTAAGTTGCAGAAAGTTGTAAAATTAATCAGCACCATCATCATGGGTATTGGCCTCTGTAATATCTAAAACGTCTTCAAGGAGCCATGCCTCAAAAAGGTGGTATCCATGATAAGGACCCTCCTCACCCTTGACATGCCCTCTGAATTTATAACACTGAGGAATCTAAAATTGCTGACCATTTCCACCTTTGATCCTCTGATGAGCACTGGCTTATGGATCTCCACAATTCCAGTGTTGTCCAATTTTCCACCTTGTACCGTTTCAAAGTTTATTTATTGAGATATAGGCCCTTTAAGACTAATTTAATCCTAGCCTCATCATGGGACAATTTAAAACGATCAGTTAGCCTACCAACTGGTATGTCTTTGCACTGTGAACCCGGCGTAAACTCATGTGGTCATGGGGAGAACGTACAAACTCCTTACAGGCAGCAGTGGGAATTGAACCCAGGTCGCGGGTACTGTAAAGTGTTGTTCTAACCACTATGTTATCGTGCCATCCTAAATTAACTTTGTCAGCAATTGTTTGTCTACCACAACTTGGTGACTGATGTTCATCTGTCAATTTAAGCTCATCCTTACTCCTGGGACTGCAATGTCTCAAGTTTATATTTTAAATGCACACCCCTGCTGGTTTTCTCCAAGGCTTCCCCTCTCCCCGCCCCCACTAATTACTGCATAATCTGCTCCATTGCTGCATCTCCTGGAAATATTTAGTCTCTTGTGCATCCTTATTTTTCTTATTGCTCAACCAATGGCAACTGTTGCCCAGGTTATTCTGACTTTGTGCTCTGGAATCTCCTCTCTAAATTCTTCCACCTCTCTCAACGTTTTGATGATGCCCTTCTTAAACTTAATCTTTCAACCAAGCTTTTGTTCACCTGTGCTGATGTCTTTGTGTGGCCTGATGTTCAATTTTGTTTGATACTCTTGTCAAACTCCTTTTTTAAAGTAGATTGTTTTAATAGTTTGTGATGACGGCTGAGTATATGTATTTGTAAAGTCTATGAAGTCTCAGCACCAGTATTCTTCTTTAAAATTTGTTTCTACTCATTGGGAACTAGGATCCTGTTACCTGCTTTATTCAAAAAGCAGATGGCTCTTAGCCCGAAACATCAAACTGGAAAAGGGGAAGAGATGATAGGTGGGTGGGGGACAGGAGACAAAGTAAGCCTGGAGGGTACAGATGAAAGGTCCTGATGAAGGGTCTTGGCCTGAGATGTCGGCTGTTTATTCCTCTCCATAGAGGCTGCCTGACCTGCTGAGTTGCTCCAGCAATTCCAGAACTGTTAATAGAAGGAATGAGTATCCGAAAATGTATTCTAAGTAAAGCTGAATTCCTGTCTTGTTTTGTCAAATTTCTTCACTAAATAAACAAACTTGAGGAATAAGAAAAAAATGCCGATGGCAATTGTCTATCTGACTAGGCTGATTAGAATGCAGTTTTTGAAGATTTATTTATTTGGCAGACTGGGCACTTCCAGGACTTTGAGCCGGGCTGCCCCAGCAGCCTAATCATGGGACAATTTACAATGAATAGTTAACCTACTGACTAACTGGACTTTGGACTGAGGAGGATACCGGAACGGGGAAAATCAACGTATTCCACGGAGAGGATGTACAGACTCCTTACAGATGATGCCAGAATTGAACTCTGAACTTCGCCCTGAACTGTAGTAACATTGTGCTAACCGCTACACTGTTGTGGTGCTCGACCGTAGCATCATGAAATGCCATGCGTTGACTCTGGATAGTCCCTCAGCTAAGGCCAGCTACTGTCTATGATCAAGTAACTCAGAACAGGAAAGGGAATTTATCCAGCCTTGGTGTAGAAAGATTGCCTCACTGGAAGGTGAACAGAAAGGAAAGAAGTACAGACCAGGAAAAGGCCCTTCAGCCCACAACGTTTCTGCCAAGCATGGTAGTAAATTAAAGTTATTCCTTCTGCATGTACACACTCTATATTCTTGCACCCCTGAACATTCATGTATCTACCTAGAAGTATCTTGAACACACATGGCTGTTGCATTTGCTTCCACCAGTACCCCAAGCAGCATGTTCCAGACGTCCACCACACTCTTTGTAAAAATCTTAAAAACCTGCTCTGCACATCTCCTTTCAACTTTCCCCCTCTCCTCATGAAGGTTTGCCCTCTAGTGTTTGCCATTTCCACCCTGCGAGGGGGCAAGATTCTGACCATCTACCCAATCTTTGCCCGTGGCCTTAAATCATGTGAATTGTTTTAATCTATTCGTTTGATTCAATCCTGATCCTGAATTTATGGAACTTAAAAGATGGAGAAAGTATGAAAAGTTACGTTGAAGTTTGAGCAAATAATCATATTTCCTTTTGAATGTGTTATTTCTGTTATCCTCTTTCTAGAGACTGCTGAAAAGATCGAACAACAGCAAGTCCATCAGACTCCACCACGTGCCCAACCAAAACTGCCTCAAGCTGCAAAATGTGAAAATACAAGGTTACTTTTCTCAAATATATCATCGTAATAAGTGTTCCCCAATCACTTCTTTGAATCCAAGTTGTTGAAGATGATTGAGTTAATTGAGTCACCTCCATTGAATTAATGGAATTGACACAGGTTTTACAAACATGGATAATTTAACATTTAAGATGCAGTCTAGGAAATGTACTGAAAGTGATTGTTCGAGTCAGACACTATGTGATTGCTGTAATGTTTTTTACCTCAACATTAATGAGCATGTATAGAAGTTGGGAGGACTGCGGGGGGAGAAAGCTTCCTATGATTTGTGAATACAGTAATTGTTGCAAAGTTTCTTCTCTTTCCTCAGAGCCCATTTAATTTTTGAGCACGAGAATAGCCTGCATTTCCTCCAATTCATATTCTGTTTCTCCACTTGTATACCACTCCATCATTTCTATTAGTGCAATGAAGTTTTTAACGTTCTTTTAACATTAGAACGTAGTTATTTATGGAATGGCTTGTCTGTTGTCTCTGTGGCCGTAACGGTTTCCTCCAGCTGCTCCAGTTTCCAGAAAGTCATACGGGTTAGGGTTAGAAAGTCGTGGGCTTGCTCTGTTGGCACCTGCGGCACGGTGACCCAGCAGGCTGCACACGGCAAACGATGAAGCAAACAACACATTTCACTGTATGTTTTCATGTACACGTGGCAAATAAAGCTAATCTTTAAATCCTTAAATTTTAGTTGTTGCATGGGAATAAACCACACAATGGAGATACTTGGTGAAGGGCTATGCTTTTTAGCATTCACGGAAAAGGAAGTACGTTTAGACACCAGAGGCGAATTTATTTCCACTTTCTCAGACAAAACTACTGAGGGATCATAAGACCATTAGATATAGGAGCAGAATTAGGCCATTTTGGCCCATTGAGTCTGCTCTGCCAGTTCATCATGGCTGATCCATTTTCCTCTCATCCCAATCTCCTGCCTTCTCCCTGTATCCCTTCATGCTCTGACTTATCAAGAATCTATCAACCTCTGCCTTAAACACACCCAGTGACTTGACCACCAGAGCCACCTGCAGCAAAGAATTCCACAGATTCACCACTCTCTGGCTAAAGAAATTCCTCCTCATCTCCATTCTAAAAGGACGCCCCTCTATTCTGAGGCTTTGTGCTCTGGTCTTGGACTCCCCCACCACAGGAAACATCCTCTCCACATCCACTCTATCGAGGCCTCCAGGTGGGTTAGAAAAAAAGCACAACAAGTTAAATCAAAGCCAACATTTTTCCAAGAAGTTTGGGTTGACATGATGGTTCAATACTTTGTTAACAAAATCTGCAAAATGATTTTCAATTCTAATAGCAAGAAAATCATAATTATCATTATTAATTTCTAGTTTTTTTTAAGCCTCAAGTCCAGATTTGTCCTTTTTTTTAGTGGGTTCTGGCAACTTTCTGTAATGTTCTTGTATGTATTTACCATTTGATAAATGATCAATTTCTATTGGGATAAATAGAATGAAGGCAATTATATCACCACAGATTGCATCTTGGTACACCTCAGCACATGCATCACAAGTTGCTCTAAATATCTGAGGGCTATTTTCACAAATCTATTTAAACTGCATCATGAAAATGTAAACAAGCTTGTTACCCTTCAGTCAGTTGCCAGGTATTTGGTTTCACCAAGTCATCTATCTTATATGTTGACTTTGTTGACCTTCTGAAGGACATGGGTCTCATTTGTTAATGTTGAAATCCTTAAGGATTTTTTCAAGTAGTTTTTTTTTAAATCTGTGTGCCCTTTATATTTGGAAAACAATTCAAAGTGGAAGGAACTCAGGGTGTTGGCATTCTGGTCAGATTCTGGGAAGGATGTGTTTTTATGCAGGATATCATTGTTGCAATCAAAGTTAGTTTTACAGACCTGTTAATAATCTTGTAAATAATGTCACCTTGACAACAAAATATGACTTGTGGTCAAGGAGAGTCTGAGCTGTGGGGAAGTGGCTCAGTATAACTCTCTTACATGCACCACAAGGGCTAAATATGCATTTGTGTTTGCTTTCATTAGCTTTGCAACTGGTGAAGCTCCCAAGGAACAGCCAGGTGATGTAGAAAATGTCCTGACAAAACAACAAATTAAACCAAGGTCAACAGTCAGACAAGATACTCAGGTAGGCAAGATGGTATTGAAAGTTTAATGTTTCAGCAGTGAAATCTGTGGATGATCTTCCATTCTTATAGCAGACATTCAGAGTTATCAGTTTATTTTCTATCTTTTAAGTCAAGAGATGATTTTTTTGTAGATTCTAACAGCTTTTTATCACCATTACCACAATAGTTGCCTTTGCAAGGAATTGTTAATAAGGGAGATGTGAGGATAGGAAAAGGGAAAATGTCCCAGATGCACCAGCACCTTACATTCATTTTACATTCTCTTAGTCTCCTCTCTGAGCTGTTGTGGTACCCCAACAAGTGCTCCATTGCTAAGGTTTTCAGTCTGTGACTATTTATTGGCAAATAAAGTGATTCCTCCTAATATCAGTAGTTCTTAACTTTCTTTCTCTTGAAGTCTATTTGAATGGTTTTTGTTTTTTTAAAGCTTTATATGTGATTTCATCCCTGTCTTGATACAAAATAAAGAGCATTCTTTGTAACCTTACCCTGAATGTACTTTTTACCGAGATACTTACCATGTAATTTAAAAATACTCTCTCCCATTTACTCCTTTTGTTCTGTTCACCCTTTTTGTTTTAGTTGCTGAACTCTTGACAATTCACTAAATCTACTAATCACTTATTTTATAATTTTTTGTCAGCTACCTGCTGACAAATGATATTACTAATGACATTAGTAACATCATTAAGGGATATCTGAGGAAATAATTTTTAAATTATTCTCTTTGACCTTCATTTTAACTTTAGCCAGTTTGTGTAGAGCAACTTTGGTCACCCATTAGTTGGTTTCCAGCAAATGTTTTTCAAAGTAAAGCAACTCTTTTGTTTTTGATGCAGTTTTTATGAATAACTTATGTTACCTTAGGATTGTCAAGTACTGTTAAGTTGCTACATAAGGCTAATTTTCTTGGGAATTATACCCTGTATTTTTATGCCCATGGCAATACACTTGAACTGAACTGAACAGCTTGTAACAAAATGGAAATCTTTGAGCCTGAGAGAGCTGCATTGCTAGACAAAGAGGGTGAGAATGAAGCTGTCATCAAGGTTGAAGATAGAGAGTGTAGCAATCCACACACTTAGAGCTGTTGTTAGTCATCGACAATGGCCCACATAGACTGCAGCCCTGAGCCCATCTCTCACTAAAGAGCTGGTCCTCTCCCATCCATTGGGCAGTGGGCAATTCATTGCTGTGTGAATGCTAGAGGCTATAAGGGATTAATATTAGGCTTCCAACACGGCAGAATTGTCATTAATTCATTTCTGTATACAGTGGACTCTGGTTAAATTGGGCCATCAGGGCAGCTGCTTAGTTGGGACAACTCTTAATAAACAAAAACTAATTGAGAAAGTAGCTAGGATTCTTTTCATTTAGTTGGGACACTATGCCGCTTAATTGGGACATGAGCCTGTTGTGTGAACATTTTCTAAATAGTGTTAATCAGGTGCACTTGTGTGGAATGATAGACACTACACCATGCTTACAGTTTTTAAAATTTGTTGATAATACAACCATTGTTGGTAGAGATTCAGGTAGTGATGAGAGGGTGTACCAGGGTGAGATATGCCAATAGTGGAATGGTGCCGCAGCAATAACTTGGCACTCAACATCAGTAAGACGAAAGAGCTGATTGCGGGTAAGACAAAGGAACCAATGAGGTTCCTTTCAGGATACCAATCCTCGTAGAGGGATCAGAAGTGGAGAGAGTGAGCAGCTTCAAGTTCCTGGGCATCAAGATCTCTGAGGATGTAACCTCATCTCAACATATTGATGTAGTTATAAAGAAGGCAAGACAGTGGCTATACTTTATTAGGAGTTTGAAGAGACTTGGCATGTCAACAAATACACTCAAAAACTTCTATAGTTGTACTGTGGAGAATATTCTGACAGGCTGCATCACTGTCTGGTATGGAGGGGCAAAAAAAAGCTGCAGAAGGTTGTAAATCTAGTCAGCTCCATTTTGGGCACTAGCCTACAAAGTACCCAGGACACCTTCAAGGAAGGGTGTCTCAGAAAGGCAGTGTCCATTATTAAGGACCTCCAGCACCCAGGGCATGCCCTTTTCTCACTGTTACCATCAGGTAGGAGGCACAGAAGCCTGAAAATACACACTCAGCGATTCAGGAACAACTTCTTCCCTTCTGCCATCCGATTCCTAAATGGACATTGAATCCTTGAACACTGCCTCACTTTTTTTTATATACAGTATTTCTGTTTTCACACATTATAAAAAATCTAGTCAATATATGTACACTGTAATTGGTTTACTTGTTTTTTATTATTGTTATTTTTATTTTATTTATTATAATTATTTTTTCTTTCTCTTCTATATTATGTATTACATTAAACTGCTGATGCTAAGTTAACAAATTTCACATCACATGCCGGTGATAATAAACCTGTTTCTGATTCTCAAATAGCATCAATTGCATGTGTTTGTGTTCAAAAAGCAATGATTTTTATCATTGATTAATTGGCAAGAAAAAGCAAGTGGAAAATTCAGAACAGTTTTGCTCACTGCAGCTTTGAGCATTCAGGCTTGGAGATGCGAGAAATAGCTGGGAATGAAAACAAAAACAAAACCATTTCACTACTTCAACAAGTTTGGAATGATGAAGAATTTGAAGGTATCAACAATTATCCTGAATGTTACGATGAAAATGAAGATTTGGAGATGCAATTTTTCAAAAGCACTGTATGATATTCTTTGTGTTGCTTGAAAACAGCAGTCTTGTTGCATTCTGTTTCCCAATCTGGAATATCTAATGATTAAGTACCAACTATTCTACTTACTAAGAAAGTTTTCGCCGTGATGCTGACCATCCGAAGGCAAATGTTAAACAGGTACTCTAGCATCAGCAAACAAGAAAAAGCCTGCCCTTAACCCTTTCAAATTATTGTTGAGGAATTCATTTAGGCCAGTTATCCAGTTATCTGCCCAGTCATCATCAACATATAACCTGTAGCACCAGGGATCCCAACACACTCGATCATTGATATATTATGATTAGACGTCCCTACCGTTCCATTCCTAGATTGCATCTTGGGAAATCTGATGACTTGGCTGTCCTGAATATAGGCAGAGACTAAAGAGCAAGGCTCCAGAGATGAGGACAATAAAGAAATAGTCACGTAAGGCAAGGGAGCAGCTAAGGGATTGCTTCAAGTCGGTAGACTGGGCTATATACAAGGACATCAGAGGATCTGAATGAACACACTACAATTGTAATGGACTTTATAAAGATGCCTGTGGAGGAATGTGTACTCAGAAAATCAGAAGCCCTGTATCAACCATGAGAGCTGCAATCTGCTGAGGGACAGATCAGTGGCCTTCAGGCCTGGTGACCAAGAGATCCAGGTAAGATCTCTGGAAAGCCCTCTCACATGTGAATTGGAAATTCCAGATCAAGCTTCAATCACTGAAGAATGCTCGACAGCTGGGGCAGGGCTTGAATGAAACCAAGTAACATGGGTGACAACAAGGCTTCACTCGCAGATGAGCTGAATGCTTACTATGCTTGCTTTGATCATTAAGACATGGAGGAACCTTCACAAACTTCCGCTGCCCCCCAGTGACTCTGAGAGATGTGAGAGCTTCCTTCAGGAGGGTGAACATATAGAAAGCATCCAGGCCAGATGGATGCTTAGTACACCTGTTGGTGTACTGAAGATCGGTACTGATCGACCGTGCCCTTCAGCAGTCTGAGATACTCACCTGCTTCAAGCAGGCTTCAATTATACTAAGAAGCACATGGAAACCTGCTTCAATAACTATCGTCCAGTAGTACTTACTGAACATCTACTGTGAGGAAGTGTTTTGAGAGGTCAGTGATGGAACATATCAACTCCTGCCTGAGAAGCAAATTGGATCCACTGCAGGTTCCCTCCCATCACAACAGGTCAACAGCAGATACCATTTCATATGCTCTTCACTCGACCCTGCAGCATCTGGACAGTGAAGGTCCATGTATCAAAACTAATCAATAAGCTTCAGACCTTGACCTCAATGCCTTCTTGAGAAATCGGATCCTCGATTTACTCACTTGCAGACCCCAGTGAGTTCAGACTGACAACAACATCTGCACAAAATCCATCAGCACAAGGCTGTGTGCTTAGTCCACTGCCCTACTCACTTTGTGCTTATGACTGTGAGGCCAAACAGAGCTCCTATGCCAGATTTAAGTTTGCTGATGACACCACTGTCAAATCAAACATGGTGATAAATCAGCATATAGGAGCATATAGGTGAGAATCCTGCTGAGTGGTTCCACTCAGTGTCAATGAGACTGAGGAGTTGATTATTGACTTCAGGAGGAGGAAACCAGAGGTCCGTATTGGGGGAACAGGAGTGACAAGGGTCAGCGACTTTAAGTTCTTTGGTGTTATCATTTCAGCGGATCTATTATCTGTCCAGCATGTAAGTACATTATGAAGAAAGCACGATTCGGCGTGACACCTCAAACTCTTGATAAACTTCTACAGATGTGCAGAGAAGAGTATATTGACTGGCGGCATCACAGCCTTGTATGCCCTTGAATAGAACATCCTCCAAGTGTTGGATATAGCCCTGTCCATCAAGGGTAAAGCCCTCCTCACCACTGGGCACACCTACATGGAGCAATGTTGCAGGAAAGCAGCTTCCATCGTTAGGGATCCCCCACCATCCAGGCCATGCTTTCTGCTCGCTGCTGCCATTAGGAAGAAGATACGGGAGAATCAGGATCAACACCGCCAGGTTGAGGAACAATTATTACCTCTCAACCATCAGGCTCTCGAACCAGAGGGGAAAACTTCTCTCACTCCATCACTGAACTGTTCCCACAATCTAAAGACTCACTTTTGTGTACTCTTCATCTCGTGTTCTCGATAGTTATTGCTTAGTTTTTTTTTCATTTGTATTTGCACAGTTTGTTGTCTTTTGCACATTAGTGGTTTGTCTGTCCTGTCGGTGCAGTCTTTTGCATTTCTTGGATTTACTGTATATGCTCACAAGAAAATAAACCTCAGGATTGTATATGGTGATATATATGTACTCTGACAATAAATTTACTTTGAATTTTGAAGGCAGTCAATTATCTGCACCACGTACAGCACACTGGAGGAACTCAGCAGGTCGGGCAGCGCTGTGGAAATGAACAGTCAACGTTTCGGGCCGAGACCCTTCGTCAGGACTGAAGAGGGAGGGGGCAGGGGCCCTATACAGAAGGTGAGGGGAGAAAGCTGGAAGGTGCCAGGTGAAAAACCAGTAAGGGGAAAGATCAAGGGGTGAGGGAGGGGATAGGCAGGAAAGGTGAAGAAGGAATGTGAAGGGAAAGCACTATGTGTAGTAGAAGGCAGAATCATGAGAGAGGCGATAGGCAGCTGGAGGAGGAGGCAGAGTGAAAGTGGGATGGGGGAAGGGAGAGGGAGGGAATTACCGGAAGTTGGAGAATTCTGTGTTCATGCCAAGGGGCTGCAGACTACCCAGACGGTAGATGAGGTGTTGCTCCTCCACGCTGAGTTCGGCCTCATCATGGCAATAAAGGAGGCCGTGAATGGACATATCTGAATGGGAATGTGAAGCTGAATTGAAGTGGGTGGCAACCGGGAGATCCTGTCTGTTGTTGCGGACGGAGCGGAGGTGCTCGATGAAGCGGTCCCCCAATCTGTGTCGGGTCTCACCGAAGTAGAGGAGGCTGCACCGGGAGCACCGGATGCAATTGATTACCCCAACAGACTCACAAGTGAAGTGTTGCCTCACCTGGAAGGACTGTTTGTGGCCCTGAATGGTGGTAAGAGAGGAGGTGTAGGGACAGGTGTAGCACTTATGCTTGCAGGAATAAGTGTTACAACAGCCAAGATCTCCCAGATGCCACCCATTACAACTCTGCTTCACATTCTCATTCGGATATGTCCATACATGGCTTCCTCTACTGCCATGATGAGGCCAAACTCAGGTTGGAGGAGCAACACCTCATATACCGTCTGGGTAGCCTCCAGCCCCTTGGCATGAACTCTGAATTCTCCAACTTCCGGTAATTCCCTTCCCCTCCCTTCCCCCATCCCACTTTCACTCTGCCTCCTCTTCCAGCTGCCTATCACCTCTGTCATGGTTCTGCCTCCTTCTACTACCCATAGTGTTTTCCCCTTACATTCCTTCTTCAACTTTCCTGCCTTTCCCCTCCCTGCTTCCCTTCCCACACCCCTTGATCTTTCCTCTGATTGGTTTTTCACCTGGCACCTACCAGCTTTCTCCTTCCCACCCTCCCCTCACCTTCTGTATAGGGCCCCTGCCCCCTCCCTCTTCAGTCCTGACGAAGGGTCTCGGCCCAAAATGTTGACTGTTCGTTTCCACAGATGCTGAATTCCTCCAGCTTGTTGTACGTATTGCTTTGACCCCAGCATCTGCGGAGTACTTAGTGTTAATTATCT
Organism: Hypanus sabinus; assembly: GCF_030144855.1. Classification (NCBI taxonomy): domain Eukaryota; kingdom Metazoa; phylum Chordata; class Chondrichthyes; order Myliobatiformes; family Dasyatidae; genus Hypanus; species Hypanus sabinus. Next base: position 40,415,661 of record NC_082713.1, read on the forward strand.
GCATCAGGTGTCTGCACTGATTTTGTTCCTTTACAGTCAATCAAAAGAACATGGCAGAGTACACTGAATGAATTCCTCCAACAATAACTATTAGTAACTAATACACACATTATAGTAGTCTTGTAGTATTGATAGTGTTCTGATCCATTTTGTACTTCATTTTAATTTTTTTTTTACAGAATTAATACAGTTAGTCTTTTTTTATATCTTTTTAACTATTTCCATGAAACTTCAGTTAATTGGGGCTGAAACTTATTTGGGCCAAAATGTACAGGTTCCTACGTTATTCCAGAATTAACCAGAATCCATATGCTATAATGACTCAATTTATTAACACTCTTTCTTTGGGGAGTGCATCCTGAGCATTAAGTGAAGTAAAGGCATTCAGGTAATGGAAGTTCACCCTTACAGAATTTACAAAAGATCACCCACACTTTTGAGATGTGAAATAAAACAAGCTCTGATTGAATTTATGTGGGGAAAAGTAAGTGTGATGCCCTGGTTAAGATTTTTACGGTGAGGCATTTTGTTTTAGCAGTTTTGTGCTTTGGCTTTGGCTAAAGATAAGGAGTCACGTTTTCCAACTTAGGAATGCTGTGTCAGCCAGTTATGACTTTCTGTCCAGTGGAAGATTTGGGAGATCTGGGTGGGTCAGATTTCTGAAAGACAGTAGCCGGAGCTGCAGAGCAGGACACAAAGGAAGATGCCATTGAATGCTGTCGGAAGGAGAGACCCTGTTGCAAGAAGCGCTTTGTACAGATGAATGGCTCCAAGGAGGGAGGGCAAATATTCCGGAGAGAGCCAGTTCATTCAAGATGATCTTCGAGGGAAATTCGGACAGTGGTGGGTGCTTTCATGCAAGTCGTGGGTCCAGTGCATGAATGCACCCCTGACCATGCCAGAAATGAGCCCCATGTTTATGTGCACACTTAGACTGGTTTAACTGTAATAGGCCCTTTTATCTTTCTCTGTTAACCGATAACTGAAGGCGTTCAATAAGGTGCCGCACAAGAGACTTATAAATAAGATACGGATGCATGGAGTCAGAGGAAATGTATTGGCATGGATAGTGGATTGGTTAACCAATAGAAGGAAGAGAGTTGGTATAAATGGGTGTTTCTCCAGTTGGCAGTCTGTGGTGAGTGGGGTGCCGCAGGGGTCGGTGCTGGGCCCGCAGCTGTTTTCCATTTACATTGATGATCTGGAAGAGGGGACTGAGTGTAGCGTAGCAAAATTTGCTGAGGACACTAAACTGAGTGGAAAAGCAAATTTTACAGAGGATGCGGAGAGTCTGCAGGGAGATATAGATAGGCTAAGTGAGTGGGCCAAGGTCTGGCAGATGGAATACAAAATTGGTAAATGCAAGATCATCCACTTTGGAAGGAATAATAGAAGAGCAGTGCTTGTTCATGAATCGCAAAAAGTTGGCTTACAGGTACAACAGGTTATTAAGAAGGCAAATGGACTGTTGTCCTTCATTGCTAGAGGGATTGAATTCAAGAGCAGAGAGGTCATTCTGCAACTATACAGGGTACTGATGAGTCCACACCTGGAGTACTGTGTGCAGTTCTGGTCTCCATACTTGAGGAAGGATATACTGGCTTTGGAGGCAGTACAGAGTTCACCAGGTTGATTCCAGGGATGAAGGGGTTAACCTATGAGGAGAGATTGAATCACCTGGGACCGTACTCTCTGCAGTTCAGAAGAATGAGAAGGGATCTTATAGAAACATACAAAATTTTGGAAGGGCTCTATAAGATAGAAGTAAGAAAGTTGTTTCCATTGGTAGGTGAGACTAGAACTAGGGGACATTGCCTCAAGATTCAGGGGAGAAGATTTAGGATGGAGATGAGAAGAAACTGTTTTTCCCAGAGAGTGGTGAATCTGTGGAATTGTCTGCCCAGGGAAGCAGTTGAGGCTTCCTCACTAAATATATTTAAGAAACAGTTAGATAGGTTTTTACAAACTTTGTACATAGAAAGGGAATTAAAGGGAAAAGGCAGATAGATGGATCTGAGTTTATGGACAGATCAGCCATGACCTTATTGAATGACGGGGCAGGATCAATGGGCTGCAAGGCCTACCCCTGCTCCTATGTCTTATGTTCTTACGATAAAGTTGAAAACTGGCAAGTATACTTCCTTTATGATTTTATGTTGGTGCACAATCTGTCATTTCTGGGCTATGGATAACTGTGTATGGGCAGTACTTATACAGCATTCACTCAAATCGAGGTTCTCTTAATCAGGACATCTCGATGTTTCTATCTGGTTGAACCATAAATCATACCGACCCTAGATGTATATTGCTTCTGAAAGGGGGCTGTTGGCAGTGTTAGCTAACAAGCTGAGTTTGCATACAAGCCCTGGTGAAAGGGCTACATAAGTAAATGAATAAAAATAACACATTTCTTCACACATGCTCAGATGACTTGGCTTCGTGTTACATAAAATTGTTGCAGGTAATTTTTTCAGGAATTCAATCTCCCCCCTCCACCCCATAAAGCGGGGGTTGCCTGTATGGATGCACTTAACATACAACCTGAACTTGACTCGTATCCTCTTTTTGTTCCGTAGCGGACGCCACAAAATGATTCTTGGGAGAGCAGTAGTGATGACTCCGATACTGTACGTGTTTCTCCAGAAACACTTGAAAAGGGTATGTCTATTGTGACTGATCGTTTTGTTGTTAATGCAAGTAAGTGTGTGGTCTGTCAGTCACATAACCCAAAATATCTGCAGTACTTTGGATTTATGGCAGAGACAAGACTTTTCAATCCAGCTGTCCTCCCTCACCACTGATGCTATGCAGAGTCCATTCTTTCTCCTCTTCATCCAGCCATGCTCTTCTGTTCCTCACTCCCTCATGTAATTATCTTTTGAATTCTTATCCATGCAGAAAGAATTCAAATCTAGTGGTTGGGCTGTTTTGTTTGGCATTGTTTAATATAGGTGTTGGAACAACCTTTTACAGAAGCACTTTAATTGCCTATCTACTCATTGTGGTAGTAGATTCTTTAAGGATTTGTGTTATTTTAGGGATTATTGAAGTTGGGGCTGTACAGTGACTGCCTAACTGAATATTGGAATGCTGTCCCTTATGTCAGCCTTTTGCTTTCTGTGTACTGGATTGACGTATACATTCAGAGTCAACAAGATTGTTTTCTAGCTGATGTGAGCTGGGGCAGTCAGTGCTGTGGCACATACCTTTCTCCCCCAAGGACCTGCCTCTTCAGAACATCCTCAAAGCCATGCTGCAAAATGTTCTTGTCAGGGGTGAAGTGATGGTGCTTCCCAATGTTAAATAAAATCCCCATGACCGTCCGTGGTGAGGGCAGACTCTTTGAAATGTCTGTTGTTGCCAGTCATTAACCAAAGTTTACCCTTGCTGATGTAATGCCAGCAGACTGCTGAGTGGCCAGTGCCAACAACTCTCACAGAGTCCATGCCAGAAAGCAAGAAGCACCAGTTTTATGTTACTTAAACATTATGGCAAGAGCTAACTAAAGACTGGAAGGTTCACATAATGTTAAGCAAGAAGCTTAACTGCATATTATTAATGGCACAGTTTGAAATATCGATGTGATGAATTGGAATATACACACATAAAATTACAGTGTCAAATAACTTGCCAAACAGAATTAGTATGACCTTAATAACTTCTGCACCTCCATGGAACATGTGGTATTTTCCAGGTGCCTCTGCAGTGGGAATAGTTCGTGTCAAGTGGCTTGATTCTGTAGGAGAAGGCTTCAAACAGTGCAGCCCATCTGAAGCAGAACAACTGGGTAGTAGCTTCTGGGCGCCATGGTAGAGCAGCGGTTACCACGGCTACATTACAGCTCGGGGCGTTCTGAAGTCCGGAGTTCAATTTTGGTGCCGTTCCGTAAGGAGTCTTTGTACAGTATTTCCTCCTCATGGATTGTGTGGGTTTTCCTTGTGTGCTTCAGTTTTGTCCCATAGTCCAAAGACGCACTGGTTAATGCACTGGTAGGCTAATTAGTCAGTGTAGATTGTCCCATGATTAGGTTGGGGTTAATCAGGGTTGTGGGGTTACTGGGGTGGTGTGACTCAAAGGACCAGCAGTGCCTACACTGTGCAGTATTTCTAAAAGAATAAAATATTTAAACAAACAAAAGCTTCAGGATTTCTATTTAAACTATGGATGCGGGAAATGGTGATGAGCCTCCCAGTTCATTGTGGATGATCTTATAACCACAACATACAGTGTAGTATTTCAGAACGGCTCACTGTAATTGTGTCAAATTTAAAATGAGGAAACTTCAGGGACAAGACAAAAATGTTGTGGGCAGTAACACTGAAGATATCAATTGAATAAAAATAAAACACTTTATTATCTTTTTGATGTATTTTAAAGACCTTGTCATTTGTATGAGTGAGAGAGGTGGTTAGGTTACTTTGGTAAGAACAATGAACTACTTCGTGCATGTGAATTTCCAGGGTATTTATTACCTTCAACCTATCAGTATTGATGTTTAAAAATGCATGGAGAAGTCTTCTTTCTGAATGCACAATGAAATGCTTTAATTCCTTCTGCATGCCTACTCAAGATCCCTTTTTTTTGAACTAGCTGATTGATACTAAATGCAGATGAGTGTAAAGCAATTAATGGCGGGTGTTATATTTTCTGAACTTAAGTGATTTGGCGAAGCTGCCTGCGCTGGTCTCATCTTACAGATCAGCAGGTATAATTGTAGCTAAGGTTTCGTCATTGATGTTGTTGCTGTAATAGAACATCCATTAGTGACTTTACTCATCTGTATGGAAATTATTATCTCCAAAGTAAAGTAGTGTGAGAGATGGAAATCTGAAATATGGGAAGGTTAAGAGTGGTATCGTAGAAGCATTGTGCCCAGCTGAGTGAAGAAACACGAGGTGCCGAAGTGATCAAGCCTACTAATTGGTACTAAGGCACTTTACTTGTTCCTTGGGTTCCAACATCTGCTTGGGAGATTGCTTGCTAGGGAGTCAGGAGGAGGAACATGAAGCTCAAAAGTACAAGCCAACTGCATGCTATGGTAGGGGTTTCTTACAGCATTTACTTATCTCTGGTTTTCACCGAACCTTAGAGCCTTAGAGGTGAGAGGTCACAGCCGGCGAATGGGGGAGATTGTGGTGAGGCGTGCCAGAGGCATCGGCAGTAAGAGAGTGAACGAGAACAGGATGGGAATTGAGTGTAGAAATGCGCTCCAATTGGTCATTGGAGTCAGTGCATAGTTGCGGGTATTTCTGGTTGTGCTGGCATTTATCTTAGGGGGAAAAATGTTTTTGCTGATTTTTGATCAGAATACTGTTTGTAGCTAAAACCTCCTCTGTTTGGGGCCCTCTGTTGGTCAGATTCTCCCATGGATGTTGCGCCCTACCTGTTTGCAAGCCCGTACAAAATGGAGAACGTGCAGCAGGCTCCCCCTCTCCAGTCAGCTGATGAATCCAAAGGAACAGAAGAGACGGATACAGTGTGGCTCCAGTGGCATTGCAGGAATTGCCAGTCAGCATTGAACTCGATGTGGGACTACCTTAAGGACTCCAGCTCCAGATATTTCTTTGGGGTTTATTCCTGAAGCCTTCCCCATGAGTTGGTATAGCTGCAAGCCAGCAGGGATTTGAGATCAGAGTTTTCCTTCTCCATGATGAGCTGCCAACCACGGCCTACAAGCCCCATTTAACCAAAACGGCTGGTCTTAAGGCATCTTACAGCTTGTGCCTCTTCTCTTGAGAGCAGAAACAATTCCATTTGCTGGGTGGTCCATGAAGGCCGTGAACTGGACTTGGTTGTCAGAGACTATCTGAGATGCATGCCATTGGGAGTATTTAATAGGTAGTGGGAGCTTGTCCCCACTACTATTACCCACCCTCAGCTCCCCCAGCTATGACAACCTTCCCTGACTCGTTTGTAATGAAAATAAATACTGGCCCAGGAATTCTGCAGCAGAATTCCTTCTGAACATTTTCTGAAAATGTCTTTTGTTGCTACTTGATATGAAAAAGTAGAATATGGGACTGTATGCTCTGGGATTGTGAGGGTGTACTGCAACTGGACCCCAACAGATTAAGTTCTTAAATCTGTATTACAGGTCTGTACAGATCTGCAGTCTTCAGAACAGAATCTGCTGCTGGTGGACAGGTTCCAGACCCAACAAAGCATGACAATGTTGCATACTCCCCTGAAGACACCACAGAAGCCCACCTGTCTACTGAGATTAGGGAGCCAACCTCTGCTTCAGTTGAATACAGCCCACAGGTTCCAAGAGTGCAGGAGCATTTAGTGCTGACAGAAGATCCACAGAGGACTCCAGAAGAGCCTGAGCACAGTAATCTGAATGGTGAGTGAGTGGCTTGGTTCTGAAAACTTTCTTACACTTGCAAGTCCAGAAGGTGAATTTTGTTGGCAATGTTCAAGGCAAAAACTAATCACATTTCATTCTACATTTGTTTTCTGCCTAGTGCCTGACTCAAATTGTAATATTATGGAAATAGCAGATATTGCAATATCAACCCTTTATGGCAATGGGCTGGTCTACCCTAGTCCATCAGCCCAAGGATCACGGGCCTCACTATGTCTGAAACCTCTGGTCTCGATTTCTACTGACTTTCTCAATTTCTAAAATGTGTAGAAATTACATGTTACTTTTTCTGCAATCTTGTCTGTCTTGTTTGTTTTGTCTAAGTTTATCTCACAACTTAGCTTGCGTCAGACACAAACTCAGAATTATCTGCAATATTTTCTTTCAGTATTGGACTAAAATATTAATTCAAGTGTGACTATATGAATAAAGTAAAAGCCTCAAACTGTGGTAGAACTGGCTGGAAGGCTTGGTTAAATTTGTTTTTAAGATGAGGGAAAGGTGGAACGGTGAAAATGTTGTGATGATGAAATTCAAAGATAGGTCATGGACATAACATAATTAACAGTGATGTGGTTTGGTGGTGGAGTTTTGTTATGGAAAGTATTCTTAGAGATAGTATTTATAATTATCTGGATAGACACGATCTGATTAGGAGTAGCCAGCATGGATTTGTGCGTGGAAGGTCATGTTTGACAAACCTTATTGAATTTTTTGAAGAAGTTACGAGGAATGTTGATGAGGGTAAGGCAGTGGATGTAGTCTATATGGACTTCAGCAAAGCCTTTGACAAAGTTCCACATGGAAGGTTAGTTAAGAAGGTTCAGTCGTTAGGTATTAATGCTGGAGTAATAAAATGGATTCAACAGTGGCTAGATGGGAGATGCCAGAGAGTAGTGGTGGATAATTGTTTATCGGGATGGAGGCCGGTGACTAGCGGGGTGCCTCAGGGATCTGTTTTGGGCCCAATGTTGTTTGTAATATACATAAATGATCTGGATGATGGGGTGGTAAATTGGATTAGTAAGTATGCCGATGATACTAAGGTAGGAGGTGTTGTGGATAATGAGGTGGGTTTTCAAAGCTTGCAGGGAGATTTATGCCGGTTAGAAGAATGGGCTGAATGTTGGCAGATGGAGTTTAATGCTGAGAAGTGTGAGGTTCTACATTTTGGCAGGAATAATCCAAATAGAACATACAGGGTAAATGGTAGGGCATTGAGGAATGCAGTGGAACAGAGAGATCTAGGAATAACAATGCATAGTTCCCTGAAGGTGGAGTCTCATGTAGATAGGGTGGTGAAGAAGGCTTTTGGAACGCTGGCCTTTATAAATCAGAGCATTGAGTACAGAAGTTGGGATGTAATGTTAAAATTGTACAAGGCATTGGTAAGGCCAAATTTGGAATATTGTGTACAGTTCTGGTCACCGAATTATAGGAAAGATATCAATAAATTAGAGAGAGTGCAGAGACGATTTACTAGGATGTTACCTGGGTTTCAGCACTTAAGTTACAGAGAAAGGTTGAACAAGTTAAGTCTCTAATCATTGGAACGTAGAAGGTTGAGGGGGGATTTGATCAAGGTATTTAAAATTTTGAGAGGGATAGATAGAGTTGACGTGAATAGGCTGTTTCCATTGAGAGTAGGGGAGATTCAAACGAGAGGACATGATTTGAGAGTTAGGGGGCAGAAGTTTAAGGGAAACACGAGGGGGTATTTCTTTACTCAGAGAGTGATAGCTATGTGGAATGAGCTTCCTGTAGAAGTAGTAGAAGCCAGTTCAGTTGTGTCATTTAAGGTAAAATTGGATAGGTATATGGACAGGAAAGGGGTGGAGGGTTATGGGCTGATTGCTGGTAGGTGGGACTAGGTGAGATTAAGAGTTCGGCACAGACTAGGAGGGCTGAGATGGCCTGTTTCTGTGCTGTGATTGTTATATGGTTATATATGGTTTTATCTCCATTACTCAGCTGGAGGAAGAATTTGGGTTTCATTCCTGAACAGGAACTTTGACTTCTGACAGTCAGTCACCTTTTTCAGTTAGTCTGTCATTTTTTGCTCCTTCTAAGATCAGTTTTCTTCACAGAATTTTGCCAACTTGACTGTGTATTAAGACAGATTTTCTTAACATGTGAAGTGGAGAGCAGCCCTGCCCCTCTAATCTTCCCGCGAGTCATATCAATTTTGTGTGTATTTCAGTACTGAGAGTGAAATTGTAGTGAATGTATTGCACATTCGATAAACTAAGAAATTTCTGATAGAAGTCAGTGGAGAGTCAACATTCTTTGTGTTTCAGATCATACAGTCACAACTGTGGCATCCCCAGTGCGGGAGAACATCAGGGATGTGCAGAAACCAAAAAAGACAGTGGCCGTTCATTATAAAGGCGCACCGATCTACCAGACCTCAGCAACCAGTGACAAAAAGAAAACAGTTACCTCAAACATTTCCCACATTCCAAAACGGAAGAACCAAGTCAAGGAAAGTGGAGAAGTAACCTCTGAGAAACCTGAAGATGTAACATCTGAGCAGGGTAATGTATAGTGCATACAATTGTATAAAATACAATTATTCTTTAAGGCCAGGCCTTCATTTGCTGTTAGACATAGAGCTGATTGAGTCTAGTCCTATCACTTGAGCATGACTGATTCATTATACCCCCTCAAGCCCATTCTTCTGTCTTCTCCCTGTAACATTTGATACCCCAGTTAATCACCAACCTGTTAACCTCTACCTTAAATAGAAAAAGGTCAATATTTATTGTCCAAGCCCAAATGTCTCCGGGAGGTTGGTGATGAGCCACCTTTTTAAACCTGTGCAGTTTGTTTGAAGCTAATTCCACAGAGCTAGTGGGTCGGCTATTCCAGGATTTAGAAATGCTGCTGATGAAGCAGTGATATGTTTCCAGTTAAGGATGGGGTGCAGGTATGAGAATTGGCACTTGGTGTGCCTGTTTCTCTGTCCTTTTGCTCTGATGCACCTAAAACCTGGAATACTCTACTAGCTGAGGTACACCAGGCTAGTACTGTGGAACGTTTCAAAAAACTTGCTTTTTAGATTTGGCCTAGATATAGGATTACTTAATGCCTGCTGATCTTGACTACGTTTATATAATTTGGTATATTCAATGATATTTTATTCCATTATCATGTTTGTCTTTACATATTTTTAAGTTTCTCTCTTATTTTATGATATTGATTTATCTTTTCAACACATGTAAAGCACTTTGATCCAGTATCTTAATGTATGAAAGGTGCCAAATAAATAAAAGTTATTATTGAATCTTGCTGGCTTGGGAGGTGCTGTTGGGGTAACCTGGTGAAGTAAAGTCAGCACAAGAGGTCTAAGGTTTAGGAGGTGTTGTTAGCTAAATTGAATAGGTTAGGACTGTATTTATCAGCACATAAAATTGAGAGGAGATTTGAGAGATGTATACAAAATCATGAGGGGTATAGATCGGGTAAATGCAAGCAGGCTTTTTCCACTGAGTGTGGGTGGGTCTACAACCCTAGGTCTGGCGTAAGGGTCAAAGATGAAAGGTTTAAGGAGAGAATGAGGTGAAACTTCTTCACTCAGAGGGTCGTGAGAGTACGGAATGAGCTGCCAGCACAAGTGCATTCAAGCTTGAATTCAACGTTTAAGAGAAGTTTGTAGATGGATTGTACGGATATGGAGGGCTATGGTCCTGGTGCAGGTTGATGGGAGTTTAAATGGTTTCAGCATGGACCAGAAGGGCCAAAGGGCCTGTTTCTGTGCTGGGATTCTCAAAGACTATGACTCAGTAATAATAGTAACTGCAATAGAGAGCATACATTACTTCCATGATGTGATAGTAGTAAAGGGGATAAATGTTTTGGGTAATCAATCAAACAGGCTGTATCGTGCTGGATTGTGTCAATTTTCCTGAAAGCTGTTGAAACTGCACCCGTCCAACCTAGGGGAGAACATCAGGCTTGGACAAAACGGGTGCCGCAGGATTCTCAGTCCCTGCCCTGCTCTTGCAACCACAGTATTTATGGTGGATCCATTTACAGTGCTTATAAGAAATTATTCACCCCCACCCCACCCCAGAAGCCTTCATGTTATATTGTTTTACAGCATTGGAACTGTGAATTTAATTTGGCTTTTTTTTACACTGATCATCAGAAAATGACTCTTTCGGATCAAAGTGAAAGCAGATCTCTACAAACTGATCTAAAGTAATTACAAATTTAAAGCACGAAGTAATTGATTGTTTAAGTATTTGCCCCCTTCAAGTCAGTGTTTAGTCGATGCACCTTTGGCAGAAAATACAGCCTTGAGTCTGTGTGGATTGGTCTCTATCAGCTTTGCACATCTGGACACTGCAATTTTCCCCTGTTTTTCTTTAGAAAACTGCTCAAGCTCTTTCAGATTGCATGGGGATTGTGAGTGAACAGCCCTTTTCAAGTCCAGCCACAAGTTTTCAATTGGACTGAAATCTGGACTCTGACTTGGCCACTCCAGGACATTAACTTTGTGGTTTCTAAGCCATTCCTGTGTAGCTTTGGCTTAATGCTTGGTGTTGCTGTCTTGCTGGAAAACAAATCTTCTCCCAAGTCGCAGTTCTCCTGCAAACTGCATCAGGTTTTCCTCCAGGATTTCCCTGTATTTGCTGCATTCATTTTACCCTCTACCTTCACAAGCCTTCCAAGGCCTGCTATAGTAAAACATCCCCACAGCATGATGCAGCCACCATTATGCGACACGGTAGGGATGGTGTGTTTTTATAATGTTAGTCTAATAGCCAAAAAGCTCAATTTTGGTTTCATCAGACTATAGAACCTTTTTCAATTGACTTCAGAGTCTCACTCCTGCCTTCTGGAAATCTTGTGGCTTTCTCATTGCCACTCTCCCATAAACCTGCAACAGGTGAAGCACCTGGGCAACAGATGTTGTATGCAGTCTCTCCCATCTCAGCCACTGAAGCTTGTAACTCCCCCACTGTTGCCATAGGTCCCTTTCTTGCATGGTCCCTTTTTTGAGAATGGCCTGCTCTAGCCAGATCTACAGCTGTGCCATATTCTTTCCATGTCTTGATGATTGACTTAACTGTAGTCCAAGGGATATTCACTGACTTGGGAATTTTCTTATACCCATCTCCTAACTTGTGCTTTTCAATAACATTTTCATGGAGTTGCTTGGAGTGTTCTTTCATCTTCATGGTGTAGTTTTGCCAGGATACTGACTCAGCAGTTGGTGGACATTCCAGATACAGGTGTACATTCAATTGAAACATCTTAACTGCAGACAGGTCCCCAAAGACAGATCTCTATTTAACTAATTATGTGACTTCTAAAGCCAACTGACTGCACCACTAATGACTTGGTGTGTCGTATTAAAGGGAGGTGAATACTTATGCAATCAATTATTTCATGTTTTATATTTATAATTAATTTAGATCAATTAATAGAGATCTGTTTTCACTTTGACAGGAAAGAGTCTTTTTCGGTTGATCAGTGTCAAAAAAAGGCAAATTAAATCCACTATGATTCAATGTTATAAAACAATAAAGCGTGGAAACTTCCAAGGGGGCTGAATACTTTTTATAGCCACTGAATGCTTTGAGGCAGTGGTGACCTCTTTTCCCCTCTACCTATCAAAAGTGGGAGTGTTGTATTTTGAGAAATACCTACCTGGTCTTGTCTTTTGATATGAAGAAAATAGTTGTATAAACATAATTAGGTTCATGTGCCTTGACTTTTTCCTCAAGAAAATAGCCAAAAACGGTATGAAACTCTGTTTTGATTAGAAGCAGGCTAGAGTTCCACAATACTGCTACAGTTGTATGTTATAATAAACCCAACAGTGTTAATATCTTATCATAACTGGGATAGCGTGTTTTATCTTTATCATCAGCTCAGTTCATTTCAGTGTAACCTTACATAGCAGTGACTGGATTTGTCATTAATTGGACCTTGCTCTTTTAATGTACTAGGTTCACGAGTTTTACCTCCAACCATTGCTACTGAAGACCAACAAGCACATCAGCCACTGGAAGGACTGGATTTATCAGCAACCCCACAAATTCCAAGGCTTAAGAGGACCCTAGAAACAACAGGTGAAAATTCACATGCATTTGTTGAAGATCTGAAGCAATCAAATAAAGGTCTGCCAGGTAAGAACAGAGCTGCTCAGGTGACTGACCCAGGAAAGGCTGCCTTCCAACCTACTCCCAGAATAGCTAAGTATCAGACGTCCTCTTCTGATGATGAGGAAGAGAAAAGTCATAAGCTAGGTGCTGTTTTCACCATCAGTGCCTTGGGTAATAAGCATTCTGAAGATGAAGTACTCACTGATCCCAGCCATTTTAAAAACCTGAAGCATTTTTGGGAAAAAGAAATTGATTCCAATAAAGGAAACAATGCTACTTCCACAATTCCATTCAGAAAAATTAGATCACCAGATCATAGAAGCAGCCTGACTGAAATGAAACATTTTACAGAGGCTGAGTCAAAGTCCAGGGAAAGTCTTCCAGCCAGTGTCTCGTCAAAACTGGAACCACTGGGAAGATTGCCAGGTCCTTGTTCCTCTGAGGAAGAGGAAAAAGTCACCCAATTGACTAAAACTAGCAAGTTGCCTCCAGTTCCCACTCCAAGAATCAAAACAACTATCAAAGTGGGAAAGAATGATGTGACTACATCCACTGATAAAGCAACCAAAGCATTTGTCCAGAGCGCTTACAGCAGTGACGATCAAGCACAAGACAGCAGTGTTCCAGAATCTATTCAATGTGGAAAACCTACAAGCACAACGATGTCCAGTAGCTCCAGTTCGGATGAATCTTTGCCTGTCATGAAAAACAATCACAATGCATCTGTTGATGTTGTTGAGGAAACTGTAAAAGAGAAGATTCTTTCACCAAAGGAGGATGCAAGAAAGGAGATGCACGAGAAACTAAAGAAATTGGCAGCTGAATCAGCCTTGTATGACGCAGCTTCAATTACCCACTCCACTGCAACAAAGGTTGATGAAGACATTTCTAAGGAGAGCCAAATATCTTCTGACAATAGCTGGAAGCAGGAGACCAGGGCACCTTTGAAACATGGCACATGCCATCCCTTACTGAAGGACAATGAAGAAACCACATCAAATTTTGTATTGACATTGGACTCGGAAACTGTTGCTGTAAAAAATGAGTTGGCTGATAATTCTCTAAAGAGCCAGGTAGAGAGCCTGGTGAACAGGTCACCTGATATTGATAGAATTGAACCTGAGACCACAGGGAACTCTAAGAAGCGTGTGATACTGAGAAGTGCAAGTGAAGAATCAACAAAATTAGCCAAGAAGGCACATTCTGGAGATACAGATGTGCAAATATCATCTATGGAAGATCTCCAGTGTGCGGTCAATTTGTCCCCTGTAGTGGATAAGAAACCTCTGGCCCTCACTAGTACATACAGCAGTGATGATGACCTAACAAGCAAAGCAGCAGATAGAAGTTCCAGAAATCCAGTGGAGCAGTCTTCACCTGTTGTTCTTTGTATCGATGATTCGGAGAGTAACATTGATTTTCAGAGGATAGAATCAGGTTTGATTTTTCATATATGTACAGTAATTTTTCAATACTTAAAAGGTTAATATTAAGAATCCTGACACTTAACTGCTATTAATCTTCACACTTTAAATAAAAAATTGTGCTTTAAAGTTCTTGACATATCCCCCCAAAACTGTATTTAATTCAATATGCAGGCCGTTAGTAATTGCTGCTCTAACTTGTGTGCGTTGGTCGTGAACTATACAAAGGTCATGTTTAACTTTGTGGTATCTGTACTGATTAAATAAATCTTTCCCTTTAAGTTGAGAAGGATCAAGGTGACTGATAAACACTAGTCTGGGTATAAAGAATTTTTAGAAAAGGTTAAGTTTCCTTCATTTGGGACAAGACATTTCTTAACTACCTCTCAGAAGTTTTAATTTGAAGTTGAAGTCAAGTGGGTGAGAAAAGTCAAGGGGTAGGAGAAGGAGGAATCTGAGAGGAGAGGAGAATGGACCATGGGAGAAAGAGATGACTCAGGGAGAAGTAAAAGACAGGTAAGAAGAGGTAAAAGTTGGGAATAGAAGAAAGGGGGATGGGGGATGGAGTTTGTTTACCGGAAGGAGAATTCAATATCAGGTTTGAGGCTACCCAAACAGAATATAAGGTGTTGTTCCTATACTCTGAGGGTGGCCTCCTCTTGGCATAGGAACGTCAGAACGGAATTGGAATTAAAATGCTTGGCGACCAGGAAGTCCTATTTGTGGTGGATTCTGTGGAGATGCTTGATGGAGCAGTCCCAGACTTTACAATGGGCTGCATCAGGAGCACCAGACACAATAGATGACCCCAGCAGATTCACAGGTGAAGGACTGTTTGGGACTCTGAATGGAGGAGGTGTCTGGGATACATAGGCCACTTGCAAGGATAAGTGCCTGGAGGGAGATTAGTGGGGAAGGACAAATGGACAAGGGAATTGCGGGGAGGGTGACCCTTGTGGAAAGTCAGGGGTTGGGGGTGGGGGGGTGCGGTAGGAAATGATAGGTTTAGAGGCAGGATCCTTTGAAGTTGGTGGAGATGGCAGAAGTTGCAGAAGATAATGTATTGGATATGTATGCTGTTTGGGTGGTAGGTAAGGACAAGAGGAACTTTACTAAGGCAGCAGGAAGATGGGGTGAGCGTGGACGTATGAGAAATGGAGGAGATGTGGGTGAGGGCAGCATCAAAAGTAAGGGAGGGAAACCCCCTTCTTTAAAGAAGGAGGACCCTGGAATGGAAAGCCACTTCCTTGGAACAGGTGCGGTGGTGGCGAAGAAACTGAAAAAAGGGAATCGCATTTTTACAGGAGATAGGGTGGGAAGAGGTATAGTCAAAGTAACAGTGGGTCAGTAGATTTATAAAAGACATCGGTTGACAGTTTGTCTCTTGAGATGGAGACAGACAGGTCAAGAAAGGGGGTGGGGGGAGGTGTCAGAGTTGGACCACGTGAATTTAAGGGCAGGGTAGAAGATGGAGGCAAAGTTGATAAAATTGACAAGCACCATATGGGTACATGAAGCAGCGCCAATGCAGTTGTCAATCTAGTGGAGGAAGAGTTGAGGAGTATAACTGGGGAAGGCTTCGAATATGGACTGTTCTACATAGCCAATAAAGAGGCAGACGTAACTGGAACCCACGAGAATGCCCAAGGCTATCCTTCAGATTTGGAGAAAGTGTGAGAAGCTGAAGGAAAAATTATGGAGGGTGAGGACCGGTTCTGTCAGATGGTGGAGGGGGATTGGTTGGTTCTTCTGTCAAGAAAGAAGGGGAGGGCTTTGAGGCCTTCCTGATGGGGGATAGAAGTGTATAGGGACTGAACATCCATGGTGAAGATAAGGCAGCCAGGACCAGGGAATTGAAAGTTATTGAGGAGATCGAGGGCAAGAGAGGTGTCACAGATGTAGGTGGGAAGGACTGAACCAAGGGGGACAGAATGGAATTGAGATATGAGGACACGAGTTCAGTGGGGCAGAAGGAGGCATAGACACTAGGCCCACCTAGACAATCCAGTTTGTGGATTTTGGGTAGGAGGTAGAAGGAAGCAATGTGTGATAACAAAACTATGAGTTGGTGGTAGTTGATGGGAGTTCTCCAGACTGGATGAGGTTTTAAAACTGGTTAAAGTAATGGCATAACAGATATTGTAACCACTGGTCATTTTATGGAGTATTAATGGGGAACACCAATGAAATATACTGTAATAAAATATGTTGCCTAACAGAATAGAGAATGCGCATGTTAAAAACTGAAAGTATTTGGTATATTTTAAAAAGGCTTAATCTTGATGGATGTCTACTTCTACATTTTAAGCATTCTCTGCTTACAAATTAAGACTGTAATGTCCAGATAATTGGAATGGAAAGTGCTTTACTACCGTACCTAAGCATGCATGGTTACCAGCAGGACGTATGAATGATTTAGAGTTGGTTTGTGCTTTCCTCAATTTTTGCTCCATTAAGAGGGTACTTCTCATATATACCTTCTTTTTCCAAGTTTGCTCCAGTGAAAGAAATGCCCTGCCTCAGAAACGGAAGTTTGATGCTCAAGTGTACTCTGCTGTTAATGTTATCAGAAGTGTTTTAAAATATTGTTCTAATCTGCTTCAGGACCTACTTATGGATTGTCCCCTGTTATGAGGGCCTTAGCCAGAGCCAGAAAGGCTAATGCTAAGAGCATGGACAACCTCATCTCTACTCTAGACAGTAAGTACTGGCCTTGTTCGAAAGTTCAACTTTACTTTCAGCTATTTTGAGTTTCAATGGAGGAATTAACATTTTATTCTGAGGAAAAAAGTATTTTCTTTACAAGGTTCGCAGATCCTTTGTTTATTATTTTGGCATATTGTCAAGGTTATGGGGACAAATTGATTTGCATACTGTAAAATCCCATAGCTGGTGATAAGATTAAAATTCTGGCAAAGGTTGTGGAACTGATGTTGGAGAAGGCAGTGGAAAACTTTGTTGCTCATTTTAAAACTGTGCAATTGAACAGGATAATGGGACAGAGTTGAAATGTCACCTGAAAGACAATCCTTTCTACATTGTAGCATTTCCTCTGCACCAAGCTGTGAATAATGTGGAGATGGCTGCTGTATTTTCCTACATTAAAATAATTATTAGAGTTAAACCATTAATAGTTAGAATTAGTTTCTAATCTTTTGGCTGATGGAATATTGTATTAACATGTCTGGAGTTAAACAGAGTACACAGCAGCTCAAGTTCACCTTCTATAGGCTACTGAGTGGAAAAAGAAACAATCATTCTCAGGACTTTTGAAAAAACTTGTGCACTGTCAGGATAGCTAAATATTGAAAGTACTGGTTCTCTCGTACAAAATTTTGATCGGGCTGTATTAAGATTCTGTGTCCAATTTTCATTTTCTTATATACTCTGGGGTAGACTGGAAGAGGATTTATATAAAGAAGATGTATGTTTGACTGACATGCACTTTGATGCCTTGTTGTTATCAACGTGGAGCAGAACCTATTTGGAAAAAGACACATTTGGATTTAGGCCCGTTTAAAAATAATGAAATGACTTGATAAGGTTTTTTTGTCATTTTGCACGCCACAGTCCCGAGGAGACACTGGATTGTATAGAGGAGAGGGAGTTGAAAAGAAGAGAGAAGGAACAATCAACACATTTTGCTTGCCACAGTTCCCAATGAGAAATTGGATTGTGCATAATTAGGCACTTGTCAAGGGGTAATAAAAAGAAGTTAGGTTTAAGTGGAGCGGCCATTGTGTGAGTGGCCAGTGTTAGAGTGGGGATTCGAGGCTTTGGCTTCCCCAAGGAGAAGGAGGCCATGGGCCGATTTTTTTTTCATTATTTATTCTTTTTGCACATTTGGAACTGTGCACATTTGCACAGTTGTGATGTCAGACAGGATACTGAAATGCTCCTCCTATGGGATGTGGGTAAACAGGGAGGCCCCCGGTGTCCCTGATGACTATATCTGCAAGAAGTGCATCTAGCTACAGCTTCTAACAGACCATGTTAAAGTGTTGGAGCTGGAAATGGATGAACATATCATTAGGGAGGCTGAAGGGTTGATGGACAAGGTTATGGGGAGGTAGTTACACCCAAGGTACAGGACACAGGTAACTGGGATTACAGTCAGGAGGGGGAAAGGGGATAGACAGCCAGCACAGAGTATCCCTATGGCTGTTCTCCTCAACAATAGGAATACTGCTTTGAATAGGTGTTCTGCTTAGTGGTTTTACAAACAGAGGCAATGCGTAGTGAGGAGAGACTGTTGACAGGGCAAAACTGCAGTCAGCAGGATGAGTTACAATGTAAAAGATGGACAAAGTCGAAAGTCTGAATACAGGACTAAAGGTTTTATATTTGAATGTGCGCAGTATACTGGATAAGGTAGATGAACTTGTAGCACAGTATGGCATGTATGATGTTGTAGGTATTACTGAATCATGGCTGAAAGAAGATTACAGCTGGGAGCTTCATGTCCAAGGATACACAGTACCGAAAGGACAGGCAGGAAGGCAAAGGTTGCTCTATTGCTAGAAGATGAAATTAAATCGCTAAAAGGAGGTGACATAGGATTGAAAAGTATTGAATCACTGTGGATAGAGCTGTGGAAATGCAAGAGTAAAAAGACCCTGATATGAGTTGTATACTGACCTCCAAACGGTAGTGAGGATGTGGTCTGCAAATTACAAAGGGAGATAAAAAATCAAGCCAAAATGGCAATGTTACAGTAGTCATGGGGATTTCACCAT
The DNA here is from genome assembly GCF_030144855.1 of Hypanus sabinus. Classification (NCBI taxonomy): domain Eukaryota; kingdom Metazoa; phylum Chordata; class Chondrichthyes; order Myliobatiformes; family Dasyatidae; genus Hypanus; species Hypanus sabinus. Next base: position 40,434,298 of record NC_082713.1, read on the forward strand.
GCAGGTAGATTGAGGAAAATCAGGCTGGTGCTGGATTCCAAGAGAGCAATATCTAGAATGCCCATGAGATGGCTTTTTAAAGCAGCCTGAGGTTGTCTACTAGGGGATCAGCTATTTTGGATTGGGTGTCGTGCAATGAACTGGAATTGATTTGAGAGCCTAAGGTAAAAGAACTCTTAGGGGAAAGTGATCATAATGTGATCAAATTCACCCGGAAATCTGAGAAGGGGAAGGTAAAGTCAAATGTATCAGTATTACCATGGAATAAAGGGAATTACAGAGGCATGAGAGAGGAAATTGATTGGAGAAGATCACTGGCTGGAATGATGGCAGAGCCCCAATGGTTGGAATTTCTGGAAGCAATTCGGAAGGCGCAAGATATAAACATTCCAGAGGAAGAAATATTCCAAAATAAAGATGACACAACTGTGGCTAATATGAGATGTCAAAGCCAACATAAAAGCCAAAGAGAGGGCATATAATAGAGGGGAAACTAGTGGGAAGTTAGAAGATTGGAAAGCTTTTAAAAAAAAAACAACAGATGGCAACTAAAAAAAGTCGTTAAGAAAGAAAAGATAGAATATGAAAGTAAGCTAGCCACTAATATTGAAGAGGATACCATAAACTTCTTCATATACATAAAGTGTAAAAAAAGGGGCAATGAAAAATGATGCTGGAAAGGTAATAATGGGGGAGAGGAAATGGATGAATTGAATAGCCATTTTATATCTGTCTTCAATGTGAAAGACATTAGCAGTATGCTGGAAGTTTCAGGTGTCAGAGAGCATGAAGTGTGTGAAGTTACCATTCCTAGGGAGAAGGTTCTTGGGAAATAAAAAGATCTGAAGGTAGATAAGTCATCTGGACCTGATGGTGTACACCCCAGCGTTCTGAAAGGGGTGGCTGAAGAGATTGTGGAGGTATTAGCAATGATCTTTCAAGAATCACTGGATTCTGGAATGGTCCCAGAAGACTGGAAAGTTGCAAATGTCACTCCAGTCTTCAAGAAGGAAGAGAGGCAGAAGAAAGGAAATGATAGACCAGTTAGCCTGACCTCAGTTGGTTGGGACGATGCTGGAGTTGATTGTTCAGGATGAGGTCTCAGGGTACTTGGAGGCACATGATAAAATAAACCAGAGTTAGCCTGGTTTCCGCTTCTCTGAAGAAATAACAAGCAGGGCAGACAAAAGAAAGTTGGTTGATATTGTGTACTTGGATTTTCAGGCCTTTGACAAGGTGCCTCAGGCAAGGCTGCTTAATAAGTTATGAGCATATGGTATTACAGGAAAGATTCTAGCATGGTTAAAGCAGTGGCTGATTAGCAGGAGGCAGAGAGTGGGAATAAAGGGAGCCTTTTTTGGTTGGCTGCCGGTGACTAGTGGTGTTCCACTGGGTCTGTGTTGGGACCGATGCTTTTTATGTTACATAGCAATGATTTTGATGATGGAATTGATAGCTTTGTTGCAAAGTTTGCAGACAATATGAAGATAGGTGGGGGGGGGCAGGTAGTTTTCAGGAAGTAAAGAGACAACAGAACGATTTAGATATATTAGGAGAATGTGCGAAGAAGCGGCAGATGGAATACAGGTACGGGAAGTGTATGGTCATGGACTTCGGTAAAAGAAGACTGTTTTCTAAATGGAGAGAAAACACAAAAAACTGAGGTGCAAAGGGACTTGACAGTCTTTGTGCAGGATTCCCTAGAGCTTAATTTGCAGATTGAGTCTGTGGTGAGGAAGGCAAATGCAATGTTAGCATTCATTTCAAGGAGTCTAGTATATGAAAGCAAGGATGTAATGTATCTACAGGAAGGATGTAAAAGATTGCATGAATGCAGAGAAAATTTACAAGGATCTTGCTGCACTTGAGGACCTGAGTTACAGGAAAAGGCTGAATAAGTTAGGATTTTATTCCTTAGAACATAGAAAATTGAGGGGAGATTTGATAGAGCCATACATATTGAGGGGAGGATTATATCCATTGAAGTTGCGTGAGACTACAAATAGATGGTAGGGGTTAAAGGTAAAAGGTGAACTATTCATAGGGAACATGAGAGAGCATCTATAAGGAGAATCACTGTCGACGTTTCGGGCCAAGACTCTTCACCCGAAACGTTGACAGTGCTATAGATGTTGCCTGGCCTGCTGTGTTCCACCAGCATTTTGTGTGTGTTATTTGAATTTCCAGCATCTGCAGATTTCCTCGTGTTTGGAACATGAGAGAGAACTTTTTCACTCAGAGGGTGTGTGGAATGAGCTGACAGAATCCTGTGTGAATCCTGAATGTTGTGGATTCAGGGTCAGCTTTAACACTTAAGAGAAATGTGTGGCTGGGAGGTGTATGGAAGGCTATGGTCTGGGTGCAGGTCAATGGGACTGGGCAGATTAATGGTTCAGCACACACTGGATGGGACGAAGGGCCTGTTTCTGTGCTGTACTGTTTCCTGACTCTAGGTAAATGTGAATATCTTATTTCAGGTATGGGTCAGGGAGGATAAGGGTGTTTAAGAACAAATTGTGAAAATGTTGAGGTATTTTTAGAAGCAGTTGATCTGTGAAGATACAGTCAATATGTAGAGAATGAGGAGATTTACCAAAGATTATCAAAAATGATCTGGACAAAGTCTCATAACAGGCAGGAATGTAGTGTAGAATGTAGGTTCTACTCTGGCATTTCCCCTGTATCAACAGATTGTGTAGTTGATAAACACTGCACGTAGGAAGAAGCTATTGCTCATTTTGTTTGCACAGTAAGAGTACACTTCTCTTCCATGTGCTTACTATTTTCCATCCTTCCTGTATGTTATAACTGGAACATTAGTTGTTGTTATGTTTAATGTAACCGGGTAAAAATTATGTGTAGCTTTTCTGATTCTATTTCCATACTGCATAAAAATAACTTTTGTGGCTGTTATACCATCATTGAAGTGTACTAACTAATGGATAATTAAGAGTGTACAAAGCTCTTAGAAGTACTGACAGTTGTGATGGAGATACAGGAGGCTGCAGGTGAAACAAACTGCAGGAGGAGGACGGGCAGTATCTGTGGGGGGAAGGGCGAGGAGGAGCAACTGTCGATGGTAAAGACCTGGGATGGTGGATTAAACCAGCAGGTAACTGGCTTACTCCTGCGAAGTCAGTGTTGGTGCTTCACAAAGTGATCATCCAATCTGTAGTTGGCTGCTCCACTCTGGAGAGAATCCCAGTGAATAATGAATGCAGTAAGTGCCAGTTGACGGGGGTGGGGGGGGGGGGGGGTCGGGGGGTAGTAGATGTGGATTGAACTAGGGAGTCGTGAAGAAATGAACTCTGTGAATAAAAGGGGAGGTGAAGGGAATTGTTCAGGGTACAAGCTCAGTCTCCTTTCATACCTTAGTATTTTGAATGTTTCTAATTTTGATTCAGATTTCTCATGAGGATATTGCTTTAGCTGACCTAATCTGCCAGCTTGGTGAATGTACTCATAAACTGGCCAACAGACAGAATTCAGTTTTATTTTTTTTCCTTACAGGAGAAACAATCACTTCCTTGGTGAATGACAATGAAACAAAAGGAGACGGTGAGGGATTAATTATGAAAAATTTGCATGACTTCTATTGTTTTCTACAATGGCATTCTTATTGATGAATTTGGAAATGGTATCTGAAATGTGTAAAGTTTTTTTTCATTTCAGGAAATCATTCAGTACCACCATTGAAATAACATTGAGAAATTATTAAATGAGATCACATCTCAAACCTATATATATTTATTTTTTTCTGATCTGAATAGAACAATAGACATTTCAATGGCAGAGTATTTTAATGGTATGAACTTCCTAATAGTAAAGTATTTAGGGCTTTACTATCCTGAGCCATTGATATACAATGTGTTTTCCACCTTTTTAAAGAGGCTTGCATTTTGTTTGAAATATGTTCATGGTCTTCTGCTGCCGTGGCCCATCCACTTCAAGCTTGGGTGTGTTGTGGATCCAGAGCTGCTGTCCTGTACACCACTGTTGTACCGTGTGGTTATTTGAGTTACTATTGCCTTCCCGTCAGCTTGAACCAGTCTGGCCATTCTCCTTTGACCTCTCTCAACAACAAGGTGTTCTCGCCCACAGAACTGCTGTTCACTGGATGTAAAATTTTGTTTCTCGCACCATTCTCTGGAGATTGTTGTGTGTGAAAAGCCCAGGGGATCAGCAATATCTGAGATATTCAATCAACCGTGTCTGGCGTCACCAACCATTCCAAAGTCAAAGTCACTGTGATCACACTTTTTCCCCATTCTGATATTTGGTCTGAACTACAACTGAACCTTCTGACCATGTCTGCATGATTTGATGCATTGAGTTGCTGCTACATGATTGGCTGATTCGATATTTGCATTACCAAGCAGGTGTACAGGTCTACCTAAAACGGTGGCAACTGAGTGTAGGTACATAATAAAGATAATTCTCAATTTCACCGATTATTGGTGGCTCAATAATGGGTTGGAATGACTTCCCAGCATGTCGCAGACTGATGTGAGAAATAGAAACATGTTTTTGTGTGTCTCAAGTGAACTGGATATATCTCAGTCATTAATTCACTTTATCTGGGCACGTGGCCATTTTAAAAGTACTGCCTGTTAATTAATACAGACTCTCCCAAGGCAATTTTCCTGTATTTGGCTTTTTTTTGTAATTTATTGATCTAGAAATAACAGCTGCTAACAGAATGGTCAAATTTCTTCCACTCCCTTTGTTGGAAAAGTTGACGTATTTCCAAACCATGGACGTGATGACCTTCAACCCAATATTCCGTCTGTACAGAAGGCATTGTAAGAAAACAATGGATGTTCCTTCTCTCCCGTAACATGTTTTCTTGTGAGAATTGCACCCATAATGAGCTCAATTTAACTGTACGATAGGTCTTTGAAAACAATTTCAGGTAGTAACATATTAAAGTTCAAATAAAGTTCAAAATAAATTTATTATCAAAGTGTACTATATGTTACCATAAACTACCTTGAGATCCATTTTCTTGCAGGCACTTACAAGGAAAATGAGAAATGTAATTAAATTTTATGAAAAAACTATACATAGGACTCAAGATTATTTAATGTCATTTTCTGTACACAAGTGTAAATGAGAACAAAATAATTGTTACTCTGGATCCGAAACAGCACAAAAAAACCCTACAGGGGATAAAGAGCACAATAATAATAAAAACTCAATAAATATAAATACATAAGAAAGCTTAAATACCAAGACAAAGGCAAAGACTGACAACTTCCAATGTGTAATATGCAAAAAGACAAACTGTGAAAATAATAATAATACTGAGAACTGAGTTGTAAAGAGACCTTGGAGGTGAGTTTGTAGATCGCAGAATCAGTTCAGTCAGGGTGCCCGAGGTCACTGAACTTTTCCTGAAACTGGCAGTATAGGAACTAAGGCTTCTGTATCTCCTGCTCGATGGTGGTCACGAGAAGAGGGCATAGTCTGGGTGGTGGGGGTCTTTGATCGATTGCTTTCTTGTGGCAGCGCTCCATGTAAATATACTCAACAGTGGGGAGACCTTTGCATGTGGTGGACTGGCCTATATCCCCCACTTTCTGTAATACACTTTGTATAGTGTATACACTTTTGGTATCCTGCTGTGTTAAAACTTTGTCATTAAATGCTTTGTTTTCTGTTGGACTATTTTACTCCACATTTAGTGGAAGTTGCACCTTTTCCTTGGGATATTCTCCATGTGCGCTAATATGCTCCCATATCCTAAAGATGTGCTGGGCATTTAAATTTGCCGTAGTAAATTTCTGTTGGTGTAGGAGATGGTAGGAGAATCAGGGGAGAACTAATGTCCATCAATTAATGCTAAACATTATGAAGTAATGTGAAGTTTATGCAAAGTGCGTTAGCTTCAGGTATTGAGATTGACTTTAATACTATAATAAATAATCCCTTTTGCTAGATTCCAGAGTTTGGATTTGATATGGACATTACAGTGGTGTTAAAGTAAATTATGATTTTCATTATTAAAATATGCTTTTTAAATGTTTAAATTACTTCCTTTGGTCAGTAATGCTTCTCTGGGCAATTGGCTAAAGAGAACCACTAAATCTGGCAACAGTTAAGGATCATTGAGTTAGGAGGAGTTACTAGGCCTTCAGAGAAAGGAGCACTTAATATCACTGTAAGTAGTCAGTGACAGAAACAATGGTTTGAACTGTACAGTTGAGCTTTTCTTCTCAATTATACATGATTTCTGTGGTAGACTACGTATACCTGTCTGGACACGCTCCTCTGCTGACTGCTCCTGTGGCTCCTCCCACAGACCCCTGTATAAAGGCGATTGGAGGCACTGCTCCTCCCTCAGTCTCCAGGATGTTGTGTTGTGGTCTCTTGCTGCTAATAAAAGCCTATCGTTCGCCTCCCATCTCCGAGAGTTGTTGATGGTGCATCAATTTCAGACAGTCAACTCTATCAACTTCTTTTCCTTTTAATGCCAACACTGTGGTTTTTTGAAAAGAAATACTTAACATTCATGGATGAGACTCAGCCACCTCCACCATGGGCACAACTCTCCCTCCCATCAAAGATATCTTCAAAAGATGGTGTCTGAAAGAAGTTGTAGCCATTGCTAAAGGACTCACACCATCTGAGACGTTACCACCATTGGGGAGAAGGCACATGAGCCTGAAGATTCTTCTCTTCTGCCAATCAGGCCTCCAAATGGTTCATGGACCCATGAACGTTGACTTTTATTCCTTTTTCTCTGCACTAATTATTAATTTTGTAATTCATAGTAACTCCAAATCTTTCATTTGTACTGTTACTGCAAAATAACGAATTTCAAGACACATAAGTCAGTAATAAAAATTCTGATTCTGTTGTTTTGGCCTCTAAACTGGTTCTTTGATGTAGTTAGTGCTAAGGGTTACATACAAGTCTATACATAAAGATATACAGTAAAATCATGTGCACAGTTCATTGTGTTGAACGTCCTTGCTTGACGCCTGAAAGGGTTTTTGTATATTAACGCCAGCTTTCCTTATTCGCCAGGTAATGATCAATTACCAACTGAAGAGAAGATATCTGTAATAAAGACTCCAGTCTTGGAGCATGCCAGGGTGAAGGAGCTGAGCAAGTCTGTTCCCATGCTGATGACTGAGGTATGAAATATAATTGTGAATAGGTGATATGCATTGAAATGCTATCATGATGGATCCCACCCATCCTGCTAATCGACTGTTTGCCCAGCTCCCACTGGGGAAGAGGAAAGCACCATCGCGTCAGAACCACTAAACTCAAAAACTGTAACTCCCCCAAGTCAGCAGCTCCACCCATTAACCCACTCCACTATCCCTATGTACTCATCAGCCACTCCTCTCCACAGCCCCTCAGCACCCTTCATCCCTCCATGCATTCCTGCTTTACACTTACACTTCACACCTCATATCTGCAGTGACACGGTCACTGTCCAACTGTCTCACTGCTGTTACCCACAAGAGTTCCTCTTGTCAACAGTTACTTTGTAAGTTTATCACTTCCTGTCAGAGTCACCTTGTGTACAGATATTCTTGCAGCTAGTGTCAATTTTTGTAAAACACAATCAGCCTATGTATATAAGCAAATTTTATGCATGAGAAGTTCATACTCAAACGATTACTTATACCTTATGTTTTATAGAATTGCTGTTATATCTATATTTATTGTGCATTTTTGGTTTTTATGTTGTTATACTTATTGTGCTATTTTTAATGCTACATCAGATCCAAAGTAACAATTGTTTCATTCTCCTTTACATTTGTGTACTGAAGAATGATGATAAGCTGTCTTGAATCTTGAGGGAAGTGCTGGTGCCATAAATGAATGGATGGAATTAAGACCTCCAGAAAATCCGGAGCAGAAAAAGTTGAGGGAATTAACATTGCCAATTCAAGATTAACCTACCTATCCCAATCCTTGAGTTACAGTTGTTTCTCTTTAGTTACTATAAAGCATCACCTACTTAAGGGAAGCCTAATATTTAATACTTCAAATCATGTAAATTCTTACGAATTCAACAACTGTTCAGTGTGAGATGACTGAGCATATTGCTCTTGAAACAACTGTTCAAATCTGAATTCTGTAATTTACTCCATTCTTGACTACAAACTTGTGTCTCTAACGATTGGGCAACTACTTTGAACAATGAAATCGTTGTGACCAACACGAAAACTTACATCATTATTTGAAAATTTTGGATGACTTCATCTTGCAATACTAGTTCTCTTAACTCCTCACACTCATTGACACCAGACGAATGTTTTTGAAGTCTATCATGACATCACCTGATTCTCCCAGAGCTTCGAGATGCAGTGAGCATGTACTATAGTTTGCCTTGCTGGTGATGGGCTGGAATACCGTTTGATTATTATCATAAGGTTTGAATATTAAACACTTAATATCCTGAAAAATACATTTTTACCCTATTCCATTATAACGCTTTATAACACTTTCTATCATACCTATTATAATGCTTGTGTAACAACACTTAGAGTCATAGACCACGACTGCACAGAATCAGACCTTTTGGCCCATCTAGTCCATGCCAACCTGAACAAGTCCATCTAGCTAGCCCATCTGTACCATGGCCTTCCATACCTCTCTAATCTATGTACCTATCCAAACTTCTCTTAAATGTTAGAATTGACCCTGCATCTATCAATTCCACCAGCAGTTCGCTCCACACTTGTCCCACCCTCTGCTTGAAGAAGCTCCCCCCCAGATCTCCCCCCATAACTCAGCCAAATTTATTTAATGTTGGTTGTTAATATTTACTGTGTGCAATCGCCACTTCTGACTTTCAAAACACTGTTATCTGAAAAAGTGCTTTTCACCTGAAGAGGTATTTCAAATCTAATATTTAAATGTTATTTCCATTGCTGGGTAACTCTGCTCCGTGTCTAATTTTCAGCCAGCACTAATTATTTACGAGACAATAAACAAGATGTCCATTTATCTACTCAGCTGGCTGGCAAATAGTTAATTGGTGACTGAGCAGGTTTCTGCTAACATGTTGGCTCCTAAATCAGACTGATCTTTATAACCATGATAGAGTAGCAGTTAGTGTGATGCTATCACAGCCTGTGGCATCAGAGTTCAGAGTTCAATTTCATTGTAATAAGTTTGACCACCCTTTCCGTGAGCGCATGTACCGGTTAGTAGGTTAATTGGTCATTGTAAGTTGTTCTGTGATTCGACGAGGGTTAAATTGAGAGTTGCTGGGCAGTGTAGCCCACTGGGCCGGAAAGGCCTGTTCCAAACTCTATCTCTAAATTAAATGTAAATCAGCAGTTATTCCGTAAGACACAGGAGTAAAACTTAGGCCATTCAGTCCATCGACCATTTGATCATGGCTGATTCATCTCTCTCAACCCCGTTCTACTGCCTTCTCCCCGTAACCATTGACACCTTTACTAATCAAGTTAGGTCCATGTGGACCCATAGTTCCCATCTAAGCTAGTTCCATTTGCTTAGATTTTAACTCAACAGTAAATAACTTGGTATGTAGATGGAAATAAATAATCAGAGTGTGAGATGGTGTTTATGACAAAGGATCTTACAGATTCGCTATGATTTCTATTTGAAAGGATATTGATCTCCTTTACTCAACTGGTCTGTTGGTCTGTCTTGTTTTGTCAGAGTGAATCTGATTCGGCCTCCGAGATCAGCTTCAACATTGGATGGCACAGGAAGACCCCTAGTGATGCCAGCCATTCTTCAGATATGGCATCGGTTTCTTCGGTAGGAATTTATCCACATAAAATCTTGACATATTCTAAACCTGGTCACTGGAAGCTGCACGCAATTATTCTAATGTTGACTGTATATGCACTCTCGAACCACAAAAGAGCAGATTCTTTTTTTTATTCTGGGTGTCTAATCTTGCAACACAGCCCTTGTCCTCGGGAGTTCTGGTTTGCCTTATTGGCTGCTCATACTACATATGTTTACTACATATTTTGGTAGTGGAATCCAGCTGAATGCCAGTATCTCCTTCGACTTTGATGTTTAGTTGTTACCACAGGCCGAAGAACAGTCAATTGCATGCTGCTTGGTTACCTGCCTTGCCACTGAATGGGATTTTCATGGTAGGTCTCCTCGGGATAAAACAGAATAGACTGCAGGTTCCAACCTGAGGGTGCAGTTGAATGGAAAAAGAACCATTTGCAAAGGAAAAGTTGTTCTTTTGGTAATCAGTTGCCCCATGAAGAACAAGAGCAGGACAATTGCCCTTTTGGTGCAGCTGATGCAATGGTTTGTGCCCAGTGCCTCTTGTGGGCGATCTTCAAATGGTAACCATGGTGGAGGGATTCTACAAGTCACCACTTGTTTGTTATTTTTCTGTGACTCCTCAGTGTATAATGTTAATATTGTAGCACGTGCTTTCCTGTAGTTCTAATCATTGGCTGATCATACTGGCAAAATAATGTATGTACAGAAGCAGCCAGTGTTAAACTGGCTAGTGATGCCTGGCATGTTTGTGTGAATAGCTTGTGTTGATAGTCAGTTTGCCGGGTGTCCGACTGCGCAGCAATGACCCTTGATGAGTGCGTTCACCCATCTCTCCCTGCTATCCCACTTTTCTGAAGTCCCGAGATTGATGGACTCTGGTGAAGGACCTGATAAATACTCCTGTAGGTTGTTGGCGAAGGAGGTAAGCTGGGGGAGAGTTTTGATCACATCTTAATGTAAAGGTTTTAAATCTTCAGAGTATCACACCTACACGAGATTATTTTTAGTATCCACCCCCAGCTCCACAGAAATAGACAGACTTTGTTTGTTTCTTCAGCTTCTTTGCGTTACATGTATATGAAATTATTGCCTTGAAATTAACTCACACAACACTGTTACAACTTACCTTAACCTGGATTAAGTTTTGTTTGTGACCACTTCCAGGTGAGATCCTAGGCCAGCGATGTAGGTTCTGCATCGAAGCTACGTGGGATGATCAAATTTCCCATATAAGACAGAAGAAAAAGAAAGAAAATTAGCTTTATTTGTTCACGTTCGATGAAATGCGTTACTTGCGTCAAATTGAATCAGTGAGGATTATGCTTTGCAGCCCACCAGTGCTGCCACACTTCCAGTGCCAACGTAGCAAGCCCACAACTCTCTAACCCGTATCCATATGTTTTTTAGGGATGTGGGAGGAAACTGGAGAACTCGGAGGAAACCCACGCAGTCTGTGGTGGGAATTGAAATCTGGTCTTACAGCTGGCTAACCTCTCCACTACCGTGCTGCTCTACCGTGGTGTCATTGCACAGGAACTTCAACCATGGAGTCATGGAGCTGTACCGCACAGAAGCAGACCCTTTCTGCATTATGTTTATGCTGACCATGAGCCCTATTTATAAAAATTCCGACCCTCAGTCCCATTCTGACATCTTGGTCCATGGCCTCCTGTTGTGCCAGGATGAGACCACCCTTAGGGTGGAGGAGCAACACCTTGTATTCCATCTTGGTAGCTTCCAACCTGATGGCATGAATATCAAATTCAGAAAAAAAAATCCCTCCCCCACACCTCTTCCTCTGTTCCCCATTCTGGCTTTTTACCTCTTCTTACCAATTTCCCCGGTCTCTTCCTCCTCCCCTTTCTCCTATTGTCCACTTTCCTCTCCTATCGGATTCCTTCCTCTCCAGCCCTTTACCTTCCCCACCCACCTGCCTTTACCTGTCACCTTCCAGCTATCCTCCTTCCCTACCCTTACCTTTTTATGCTGGCATCTTCTCCTTTTCCTTTCAGTACTGAAGAAGGGTCTTAGCTCGAAACATCGACTGTTAATTCATTTCCATAGTTGCCGCCTGACCTGCTAAGTTCCTCCAGCATTTTCTGTGTGTTTCTTTGGATTTCCAGCATCAACATACTTTTTCATGTTTATAATTACATATCCATCCCTGCCCTGTCAAGTTTTTTTTTTAGGGGGAAATGTGTTTCTGGGAAAGATGAGGAAGGTGCAGGATAGATGTATTACAAAAACAAAGAAATACTCAAATGGCAAAATAATACAACCATGGCTGACAAGGGAAATCAAAGATAATGTAAAAACAAAAGAGAAGGCATACAGCAAAGCAAAAATTAGCAGGAAGATCAAGGATTGGGATGCTTTTAAAAGCCTACAGAGAATAACTAAATGAAACATTAGGAGGGAACAATAAAATGTGAAAGCAAGCTAGAAAACAATGTCAAAGTGGATAGCAACAGCTTTTTCAAATATCTAAAAAAAAAAGGGAGATGAGAGTGGATATAGGACCACTAGAAAATGTGGCCGGAGAAATAATAATGGGAGGCAAGGAGTTGGCAGATGAACTAAATGAGTATTTTGCATCAGTCTTCACTGTGGAAGACACTAGCAGTGTGTCAGGTGTTGAAGGGTGTGAGGGAAGAGAAGTGAGTGCAGTTACTATTACAAGGGAGAAGGTGCTCAAAAAGCTGAAAGACCTAAGGGTACACAAGTCACCCGGACCAGATGAGCTGCGCCCTAACGTTCTGAAAGAGGTAGTGGCAGAGACTGTGGAGGCATTAGTAACGATCTTTCAAAAATCATTGGACTTTGGCATAGTGCCAGGAGACTGGAAAATTGCAAATGTCACTCCACTGATAAGATGCAAATGAATACTGATATGATGTACTTCTGCAAATAACTATATATTTAATGCCACTTTCAGGTGAGTGGAAGCATCATGAGTGTTTACAGTGCTGATTTTGGAAGCATTGTGAACAGTTTTGGGCTCCTCATCTAAGAAAAGATATGCTGGAATTGGAGAGCATTCAGAGGAGATTCATAAAGATGATTCCAGGAATTAAAAGGTTATCATACAAGGAACGTTTGATAACTCTGGGTCTATACTCGCTGGAAATTAAAAGGATGAGGAGGATCTCATTGAAACTATTTGAATGTTGGAAGGCCTAGAGAGAGCAGATGTGGAAAGGAGTTTCCCATGGTGGGGGAGTCTATAATAAGAGGGCACAGCCTAAGGATGGAGGGACGTCCATTTAGATCAGAGATGTGGAGAAATGTCTTTAGTCCGAGGATGGTGAATCTGTGGATTTGTTACCTCAGGATGTTGGGTGTATTTAAGGCAGAGCTTGATAGGTTCTTGATTGGACGTGGCATCGCGGGTTATGGGAGAAGGGAGTGGGGCTGAGAAGGGGAAAAAATGTTTAGCCATGATTGAATGACAGAGCACTCGATGGGCCAAATGACCTAATTCTACTCCTATGTCTTATAGTCTTGTAGTTTAATTTTTTTTACTGTTGCTGACACCTCCACCTCATATAGCAGCTCCTTCAACTACACTTTGTTTGAACAATTTAGTACTCAGAACCACTCTATCTTATCTTAAACGTCTGCACCATGGGAAACAGATGCTGTCTACTAACCCCATCTCTGCGTCTCGTAATGTATATAGCTCTGCCATGTCACCCCTCGCACTCCTTCACTTCAGGAAAGAAAACCCAGCCTGTCCAATCTCTCCTGTCCTCCTGTCCAGGCAACGTTCTTGTGAATACTTTCTGCACGCTCTCTAGCATAACCATATCCTGATGCAGGCACCCATCGTGGGCATTACCAGGGCAGGATGGTCACCCATCGTGGGAATTACCAGGGCAGGATGGTCACCCATCATGGGCATTACTAGGGCAGGATGGTCACCCATCGTGGGCATTACCAGGGCAGGATGGTAACCCATCGTGGGCATTACCAGGGCAGGATGGTCACCCATCGTGGGCATTACTAGGGCAGGATGGTCACCCATCGTGGGCATTACCAGGGCAGGATGGTAACCCATCGTGGGCATTACCAGGGCAGGATGGTCACCCATCATGGGCGTTAACAGGGCAGGATGGTCACCCATCATGGGCATTACCAGGGCAGGATGGTCACCCATCGTGGGCATTACCAGGGCAGGATGGTCACCCATCGTGGGCATTACCAGGGCAGGATGGTCACCTATTGTGGGCATTACCAGGGCAGGATGGTCTTAAGCCTGCAATGGAAAACTGGGATCCCTGTGAGGAGGTAGAGGGATTTACCTAAATCCCTATCCCTGCCCACTCTTGAATGTTCTGGTCTCCTTACTGATTCCGTTTACAGGTTATGATCTGCCATCACCCCTGCCAGTTCCCAAACCTTCTGTTTGGCTGCTGCTCCACATTGATGCCTTTAGGCTAGGGTTAAATCGGGGATTACTGGGCAGCACAGCTCGACGGGCTTGTAGGACCTTCTTCACGCTGTATCTCAATAAATAAATAGATGGATGAATAACTATTAATAAAATAGAACCTGGTTGTAATATGGAGTCTAAAAGCTGCAGATGCTGTAAACCTGAAACAAAACAGAGTCCTGGAAACTCGAGACAGTCAAGCTGCATCCATGGAGAGAGAAACTTCCCTAAGTGCCAGGTTTTGCCCCCACCTCAGGTTATAGTCACAACAGGCCTTTGGCCAACCTCCCACACTTGGTGTTGGGAGAAGGGTGCTGGGTGCCACGTCGTCAAATCTAAGGTCTTGATTGTGGACAATGAGCTGCACTATGTCAGTGTCATTTCAATGTTTCCTTTGGGTTACACTGGAGTTTCTGAGTAGTTGTGTGTGTGCTGTATCGAGTCGTACTGTACAGCTTTACGCAAGGCATCCCTGCCCTCTGGTTCTCAGCTATTTCTGGCTGCATCATCATGTGCTTGTTTGCTTAACTTGGCACGTGAAGATACAGAAACTGCAACTTGTAACCTGATTGTTTTGTACTGATTTCAAAAATTAGGAGAACCCTTTTTTTTATTCTGTTGGTAAAGCAAAGCTTGATTATTTACTAAGAATTCTGTTACCAAAGAATATTATTTATGTTTCCAGATAGACATTTATTTAAGCTTAAAATAGCTTCCTGTGGCTGATCATCTGAGGAGTTTAACAGTTTCGTAGATCTAAGAATAGATCTCTTTGTACCAATTCATTGTATTAGCTATTTCTTGAAGCCTTTACAAATAAATCTAGTCTGAATACTGATATGATGTACTTCTAGAAATAACAATATATTTAATGCCACTTTCAGGTGAGTGGAAGCATCATGAGTGTTTACAGTGCTGATTTTGGAAGTATTGATGCCCAGGGGTCAGTTCAGTTTGCCTTGGATTATAACGAGAAGAACAAGGAGTTCCAAATCTATGTGAGTCAATGTAAGGACCTGGCAGTGGTGGATGAGAAGAAGGGACGAACTGATGCGTAAGTAAACTTTGTTTTTCATACTTTCCCTCTGTTCTTTTACCTCTCATGTCGCTGTTTTAAGAACTCCCCTGACATTATGGCATTAATCACACCCGTGACATTACAGGAAAGATACTGGCATGGATAGCGGAATGACTGACAGGCAGGAGTCAGTGAGGAGGAATAAAAAACGGCCTTTACTGATTGGCTGCCGGTAACTAGTGGTATTCCTCAAGGGTCAGTATTGAGACCGCTACTTTTCACATTGTTTGTCAGTGATTTAGATAATGGAATTGATAGCTTTGTGGCAAAGTTTGCAGTTGTTATGTAGATAGGTGGAGGGGTAGATAGTGCTGAAGAAGCAATACAAATCGCAACAGGGCTCAGAGAAATTGGAAGAATGGGCAAAAAAGTGGCAGATGGTATACAGTGTTGGAAAATGCATTTTGGTAAAAGGAACAATAATGCAGACTATTATCTAAATGGGCAGAAGGTTCAAACATCAGAGGTGCAGAGGGACTTGGGAATCCTTGTGCAAGACTCCCAGACGGTTAATTTACAGGTTGAGTTTGTAGTAAAGAAGGCAAATGCAAGTTTGGCATTTATTTCAAGGGGAATAGAATATAAAAGCAAGGAGGTAATGCTGAGCCTTTATAAGACACTAGTCAGGCTGCACTTAGAATATTGTCAACAGTTTTAAGCCCTATATCTAAGAAAGGATGTGTTGTCATTCGAGAGAGTCCAGAGGAAGTTCACAAAGATGGTTCCAGGAATGAAGGGATTAATCCACGAGGGGTATTTGGCAGCTTTGTGGGGGGGGGGGGGAATCTAACTGAAACCTACCAAATGTTGAAAGGACTAGATAGGGTGGATGCAGAGAAGATGTTTCCTATGGTGGAGGTATTCAGAACTAGAGGGCACAGCATCAAAATTGAGGGTTGACCCTATAGAATAGAGGCAAGGAGGAAATGTTTTAGCCAGAGAACAATAAATCTGTGGAATTCTCTGCCATAGACTGTGGTGGAGGCCAAGTCCATGCATATATTTAAGGCGGAAGTTAATTGTGTCCTGATCGGTCAGGGCATCAAAGGATATGGCGAGAAGGCAGGTGTATAGGGTTGAGTGGGATCCAGGATCAGCCATGATGGAATGGTGGAGCAGACTTGATGGGCTGAATGGCCTAATTCTGCTCCTGTGTCTTATGGTCTTATGGAGAGAAAAACAATCTGTACTGGAGTGGCTGGACTCCCCTTCTCAGTTTTAGATTTTAACACAAACCTCTACCACATTTATTGCAACACACACACAATGCCGGAAGAACTCAGCATGCCAAGCAGCATCTATGGAAAAGAGTACAGTCGACGTTTCGGGCTGAGATCCTTCATGAGGACTGGAGTAAAAGATGAGGAGTCAGAGGTCCGAAATGTTGACTGTACTCTTCCTAGATGCTGCCTGGCCTGCTGCGTTCTCCAGCGTTTTGTGTGTGTTCCAGCTTCTGTAGATTTTAACTTGTTTGTGATTAGGCCACATTTACTTCTTTATTCTTTTATGTTTACTGTTCCTCCCTCACTGACTCAATTTGCATGAGTCGTTTACCATATGATTGACAAGGGAACCATCCTGCATTATTTCAAGAGCAATTCTTGGCCCCTTTGGAAACTTAGTTGCACCATTTCCCTTCCTCTCTCAACAAGACACTCATAACAAGCCTGCCACTTTCCGAAGGCTACAGTTACTCATATTTAACACGTGGGCTTATAGTTAAAGAAAAATCACCTGAATGCCTATTATTTATGTAAAGTAATAGTTTTGGAAAGTAGTGTAAATCATGTGATAGAGAATTCATGATTCATTTTAAAATTCATTAAAAATTTTGCCTAAGTAACTTCTGAAAGCTTAATGCTATCTCTTGCTCGTGTGTGTGTGTGTGTGTGTGTGTGTTTAAACATATGTATATGTGCATATATCCTGAAAGAGGCCAGACGTTGGGGTGTAAAGAAGGTGAATGGCATGCTAGCCTTCATTGGTTGGGCACTGAGTAGAAGAGTAAAGAAGTCATGTTGCACCCACAGTGTATGAAACTTCGGTTAGACTGCACGAGGGGTATTGTGTGCAGTTCAGTTTGCCCCATTTCAGGAGGGATGCGGAGGTTTTTCAGAAAGTGTAGAAGAAGTTCACTCAGATGCTGCCTGGATTAGAGGGTTTGAACTATAAGAAGAGGTTGGACAAACGAGTTGCTTTCACTGGAGACTGGAGGGGAGGAGGGAGAGATGATAAAAGTTTATAAAACTGAGATATAAATGGGAGTTTGCAATGTAGACTGGATAAGTTTCATTTCACTGCGATTATCTAATATAAAACAGTGAAAATGCATTTAATGTGAGTGATGGAAATATTAAAGAAGATGTGCAGGGTAAATTTATTTTTACACAGAGTGGAGGGTGCCTGGAACAGATTGCTGGGGTAGTGAAGGAAGCAGATGTGGTAATAGCATGTAGAGAAGAGTTCAGCAAATAATTGATATCATTTGAAAATACTGATAAATTGCACAGTTGAGAGGTGTTGTTTTGACTAATTACAGGTATGTAAAGACCTACTTGCTTCCAGATAAGGCACGCATGGGCAAGAGGAAAACCTCTGTCAAGAAGAGAAACACTAATCCGCTCTACAATGAAATACTGAAGGTACGACGGCGCCTCAGCACCCAAAATGCTGGAGGAACTCAGCAAGTCAGACAGAGGGGAGGAACAAAGAGTCGACATTTTGGGCTGAAACCCTTCATCAGTTTATAGGATGAGACAGTTGGGTTTTAGAGGAGCTTATCTACATTCTGATAATATTTATCAATTACATTTAATACATTTAATTTAATTTGCCCTCCTGCCAATAAACGTTAATTCTTGATCTCAAACTCTTCATATCCCATTGGTGTGGTCACTCCTATTCTGCCAATAGTATAATAATAAACCCTTCAGATTAGATGAAACTGTAATTTAATTTAGAAGATCTGATTAGAGGATTTAATGCTCAGTGCCTGTTTACCAGGCAGAAGGTGAAAGCTCCTGTGTCTGTTTACATACAACGGACAACTAGGAATATCTGAGCTAGATCTGAATCTTGATGCTAAATGCAACACCTGGGGAAAGTTTACAATGTATTTTACGTGTCCGGATGCTCCAACATTCCAGAATTAATCATTTGTCCCTGTGTTTTTGGCAAGTGTCTCCAAGGTTCTATGAAGAGCATTCAAATTAATATCTGGTTAATCTGCTATCTAGTCATCTCCACTTAAGTGATATGCATAATGGCTAATTCACTGAGGAAGATGAAATGCTTTAATTTACTACATCAGCAACCTACCGGATGAATAATTGGGTTTTTATAGAATTGTTTTTTTTTCCCACCAACAGTATAAAATCGAGAAGAGTGTTCTCCTGATCCAGAGACTGAATTTGTCTGTCTGGCATAATGACACACTGGGCCGGAATAGTTTTCTGGGAGAGGTGGATCTGGACTTGGCCAGTTGGGATTGGAGTAATCGAGAGCTAAACTGGTATCTTCTAAAATCGAGGGTAAGTTACATAAAATGTTATTTCTGCCTGTACACCTCTGGTTTATCTATCTCCACCAGCATCTTAGGAGAAGTTCGAGTATCACCAGCAGCAGTTGTGAGGATATAATGTTCCTTTGATTGAAAATTTTAGAGGTCTTTAAAAGTCCAAACTTGACATACACACAGTGGCCACTTTATTGGGTACACTTGTACACCTGCACATCAAAGCAAATATCTAGTCAGCCAATTATATGGCAGCAATTTAATGCATAAAAGCATGCAGACATGGTCAAGAGGTTTAGTGTTTAGAAACCATCAGAATGGGGGGAAAATGTGACCTAAATGACTTTGATCATGGAATGATTATTGGTGCCAGATGGGATGGTTTGAGTATCTCCAAAATTGCTGATCTCCTGGGTTAGTCTCTAGAGTATTCAGTATAGATCTAGAATGACGAGAATGGTTCAAGATGACAGGAAGGCAACAATAACTCAAATAACCACACATTACCACAGTGATGTGCAGAAGTACATCTCTGAACACACGCCACATCAAACCTTGAAGTGGATGGGCTACAGCAGCAGAAGGCCAGGAACATAAACTTACCTCAGCACAGAATACAAAGTGTAATGCTTTTTCCTAATCTTAATCTTTAATCTTTTAATTAACTGCTAATATTTAAAACTTGTAGCTTTTAAAATAATCTTTTAATATGTTAAAATACTTTTGCATTTTCCAGAGGAAGGATTCTGTCATCCTTCCCCTCAGATCTCCCTCCTGGCCCTTATCCTTGCAAGCAGAGCGAGTGCTATACCTGTCCCTACACCTCTTCCCTCACTACTATTCAGGGTCCAAAATAGTCCTTCCAGGTGAGGCAACCCTTCAACTGTAAGTCTGTTGAGGTCATCTACTGTATCTGGTGCTCCAGTTGTGTGGCCTTCTGTATATCGGTGAGTCCCAACGTAGATTGGGAGACTGCTTTGCTGAGCACCTATGCTCTGTCTGCCAGGAAAAGCAGGATCTCCCAGTGGCCACTCATTTTACTTCCACTTCCCATTTCCATTCCAACACATCAGTCCATGGCCTCCTCTACTGTCATGTTGAGGCCACACTCAGGTTGGAGGAGCAATGCCTTATATACCGGCTGGGTTGCCTCCAACCTGATGGCATGAACATAGATTTCTCAAACTTGCAGTAATGCCCGTCCCTCTTCACCATTCCCCATTCCCTCTCTCACCTTATCTGCTTACCCGCCCATCAACTCCCTCTGGTGCTCCTCACCCCCCTTGTTCTTTCTTCGATACTGTTCTGTCCTCTCCTATCAGACTTCCCTTGCACCAGCCCTGTATATCTTTTACTAATTGACTTCCCAGCTCTTAACTTCACCCCTCCCCTTCCAGGTTTCCCCTTGTTTCTTCCTCCCTCCCCCGCCTTCTTACCCTCACCCCTCAGTCCTGTTGAAGGATCTCGACCCAAACTATCGACTGTACTCCACCACAGGTGCTGCTTGGCCTGCTGTGTTCCTCCAGCGTGGCGGGGGGGGGGGGGGGGGGGATGTCTGTGTGCGTGTGCGGCTACTTTTCCTAATGATTGTCCAATGAGAAAGTCCCCAACTGAACTAATCACTTTTATTAAATTCTTGGCTTTCTTTTGCAGATTCCTGCAGTGGGAGTTGAAGTAGACCACAGAGGAGAAATAAACCTCGCCATCAAATACATCCCAGTGGGCACCTTAGGTAACCATTGATGTTTCTTCAAAATTGCCTCTAAATATTTCCAGCACAACGCCTGACGTGCTTTCCTGCTTAGTTCAAATCTCTCTTGCAACAATAGTTACTGATTTATCAGTATTATTTTACAACTCGAGAGTGTGGTGGGTAGAGCTTTTCCTTTCATTATCTGCTTCCTCCCTCTTCTGCTGGAGGATGTGACTCTCTGTTATATTACTGTAATAATAATATTATAGAGTATAACTAAATATAAAATTATATATTTTCATTTGTAACTTCCAGCCCTATTTTCTACAAAATATTTCACTTTGCCAACTTACCCCTGAGTACATCCTTTCTACAAATTGGTCTCATAGCCCTTGATAGTTCTTCACTGAGTCACCAGCTTTGAAGACACAAAAACACAGTGTAGTTTTGTAGGCTCAACTTGGAGTAAAGCAATTTTATGCCCATTTCTGGATTTCTTAGAGCCCTGTGGGAAATTCAACCCAGATCTTC
The DNA here is from genome assembly GCF_030144855.1 of Hypanus sabinus. Taxonomy (NCBI): domain Eukaryota; kingdom Metazoa; phylum Chordata; class Chondrichthyes; order Myliobatiformes; family Dasyatidae; genus Hypanus; species Hypanus sabinus. The sequence goes on from NC_082713.1 coordinate 40,455,293, forward strand.
CTGTGAAGTTTTTGTTAGAATTAGAAATGTTGTTCTTGCACAAAGCTTCTCTGGTGATGTCAGAAATAGCCTGAGTGTCACACTATCACAACCAGATTTAAAATGTGTGGGAAAGTCTTTCCAGAGTAGTAGTAGTGGAAGGATTTGGATTTAAGTGATAAATATACAGCTTGCCTCGTGTGTGAGTGGGTAGTTGAATTGAAGGAAGTGTTGGGAGAACTAGTTATAGAGAGAACTTGTGATGCAATGGGAGCACCATAGACTCATTGAGCCAAATTACTTCCTTCAATGGTGTAATGATATACGGAAAGCCACGCACTAGTAAATAATGCAAAAATACATCTTACACTGTAAGTAATACCCACTGGAGTAATACATCTCCAATCTGCTAATTAAATTTGCTGATGCCACTCCGCTGATTAGCCTCATCTCAAATAATGCAGTGAGATATTTACCAATGTAAGTAATACTGATTGGATCAATACAAGTCCAATCTGCTGATTAAATTTGCTGACAGTACTACACGTATTGACCTTATCTCAAATAATAACGAGGCAGCCTACGGAGAAGTCACCCTGACATAGTGGTGTCAAGAAAACAACCTCTCCCTCAATGTCACAAAAACAAAGGAGCTGGTTGTGGACTACAGGAGGAATGGAGGCAGGCTAACCCCTATTGACATCGATGGATGTCATTGATCAGTGGAGACAGTGAACAGCTTTAAGTTCCTCGGGATACACATCGCGGAGGATCTCATGTGGTCTATATATTCTGGCTGTATGGTGAAAAATGCACGACAGCGCCTCTTTCATCTCAGGCAGTTGAAGAAGTTTGACATGAGTCCCCAAATCCTAAGGACTTTCTGCAGAGGCTCAGTTGACAGCGTCCTAACTGGCTGCATCACTGGCTGGTATGGGAACTGTACCTCCCTCAATCGCAGGACTCTGCAGAGAGTGGTGCAGACAGTCCAGCGTATCTGTAGATGTGAACATTCCGCTGTTCAGGACATTTACAGAGACAGGTGTGTAAAAAAGGCCCGAAGTATCATTGGGGACATGAGTCACTCCAACCACAAACTATTCCAGCTGCAACCATCCGGGAAACAGAATAAAAGCCAGGGCCAACAGGCTTCAGGATAGCTTTCTCCATTAGGCCATCAGACTGATTAGTTCATGCTACACAATTGTATTTCTGTGCTGATTTGACTATCCTGTTGTACATACTATTTATTACAAGTTACTATAAATTTCACATTGCACATTTAGGTGGAGATGTAGTGTAAAGATTTTTGCTCCTCATGTATGTGAAGGTTGTAAGTAATAAAGTCAATTCAGTTCAATTTGATACTGTGTTCTTCAGAAGTTTCTGCTCATCTGGTTGGAGAAATCTGAGGATCATTGTTACTGGGGTCTGTTTTCTTTTCTGTATGTTGGTGGCACAATGATTGAACTGTAGAATAGTAGAACATTTATGACATAGGACGAGCCTACTTGGATCAATATATGTGTATTGGTGAACTTGGAGAACATGAATTTTGTCTAGAATCCTGTTATGGTGGGTCAAGGAGATCTTTGATCTGATTAACTACAGGGGCCCAAGAACACTTCTCCATATTTCTTCACTTCCTGCTCGTGTAGCTTTAATTCACAGGTTATATAACAATTTCAGAATTTGCAATGAAAGATTTATTTTCATTTTTATGTTGTTTATTAAGGCACTGGGGATCCCCCTACTGGAGAAGTGCATATCTGGATGAAAAATGCCAGGGACTTGCCGCAGCTGCGATCGTCAGGAGTAGACTCATTTGTGAAATGGTACTTTCAACAGTTATATCGATATCTTTCACACGACCACGTTAAATTCTGCAAACAGATTAGCCAGATATCTTGTAACCTTTAATCCTAGATAACCGTCTTTGATTTATCTTACTCCCTTATTTTATGTTAAATTAGAAAGGGCATGAGTTTCTGGTCTGCAAATTTCAGATTGAATTATCCTCTTTGCTTAGTGTCCTTAATTGTGTCTCCCCTTAGCTACGTGCTCCCTGACACAAGTAAGAAGAGCTACCAGAAGACCCGGATCGTGAAAAAAGACATCAATCCAGTTTATAACCATACTATTGTATATGATGGTTTCAGAACAGAGGATCTTAAGGAAGTTTGTGTTGAACTGACAGTCTGGGACCATGAAAAGCTGACCAATCATTTTCTGGGTGGACTCCGGCTGGGCCTTGGTACAGGTAAATATGGACCCCCAAACAATACCCACCAGTCAATCGCCATTTTATCTCTCATCATCCATATATCTGCACTGGTATGCAATTCTGGTTTGGTGCCTGGCTGTACCACACTCCCATTTGAGACAGGCTTCCCACCCACTCATGCTCACAGACCAAGTCCAGAGAGGCTGGCATCTTCCAGCACAGAATAGGTACTAGGCAGCCATTTCTATCTTGAGACTGTGCAGGGCCAGTCATTGTAAAACTACAGCACACCATTTCAATTTGATGGTTTTAAATCTATATCCTTTTTCTTTGCCAATTGCTTTACAAGGAAAGTGCAGTTTTTGCTTCGCACATTTTGTACAAAAGTATTTGTGTTGGCCATCCTGCTGCTCTTTCTTTTAATTATCTAATGGAGCTGAGATTTAATACGACATCAGTGTTTCAAACGGGGTGCTGTTGGAGTGTGGTAGACTGACCCTTACCTTGCTGAGACCAGACAGCAACTCCTAGACATCACCTCTTACCTACTCCTTGAAGAAGAATGGGGGTGGGGGGGGAGCGGTGTGGTTGCAATATGTTGAACTGGCCTTTACCTTGTTGAAGCCAGGTGGCAACTCTCAGACACATCCTCGTGCCCACCCCTTGAAGAGGAGCCCACTCTGGACTGTCAGAAAATTGTCTCTGATGCCATCACAACTCTGGAGAACTCCCATCCACTGCCACCATATTTACAGTTCCCTTACCCTGCACTGCTCACCTCTACCTCCTACCCAAGATCCACAATCCTGACTGTCCGGGTAAACTTATTGTTTCTGCCTGCTCCTGCCCCACTGATGTCCACATACCTTGAATCCATTCAACTCCCCTTGGTTCAGTCCCTTCTCACCTACATCTACAACACTTCATATGCTCTTGATTCCCTTAACAACTTCCAATTCCGTGGCACTGACCGCCTAATTTTCACATGGATGTCCAATCCCTGTACACTTCTATTCCCCATCAAGAAGGCCTTAAAGCTCACCACTTCTTCCTCTATGAACAAACCACTCTCCTCGGTCTGGCAAAACTGGTCCTCAGCCTCAACAATTTCTTCTTCTGCTCTCTCTACTTTCTCCAGACTCAAGGGCATGGGCCTCAGCTATGCCTGCCTTTTCATTGGCTACAAAGAATTGTCCATGTTCCAAGGCTTCTCTGGTAATGGTCCCCAACTATTCCTTCACTACATTGATGATTGCATCAGTGCTGCTTCATACACCCATGCTGAGCTCGTCAATTTCATCAACTTTACCTCCAACTTCTGCCCTGCCCTTAAATTCAACTGGTGCTCTTCTGACACCTCCCTCTCTTTTCTCAATTTCTCTGTCTCTCCATCTCTGAAGACAAACTGTTCACCAACATCTTTTATAAACCTACTGGCACCCGCAGCTACCTTGACTATTCTCTTCCTACCCTGTCACTTGTAAAAAAAAAGCCATTCCCTTTTATCAGTTCCTTTGTCTCCACCCCATCTGTTCCCAGGATGAGGCTTTCCTTTCCAGGACATGAGAGATGTTCTCCTTGTTACGAACCCTGTAACTGGGTCACTTACCAGCAAAGATAGAGAGGCCCGTTGAAGTCTGATGGTACTATTTTTAAAAGTCTTTATTTATAAAGGGGCACAAAAATAAGATTAATACAGACATTCAGATAAAATGCATCGTCAATACTCAATCGAAAAAACGCGGGTGTAATAATAATCATCAATTAAGCAATAGCTCTATCGTTTGTCTAGGGGATATTGTATTGTCCAACGGAAAGATAAAAGTCAAGCTGCAGCTTTTTGGGTTTAAGAGAGACGGTTTTAAACTTGCCCGGGACTTTTATGAGGCCAATCCGTTGCGTCGGGGGAGTTGGTTCCCCGTTGTTAGTTCCAAGTCGTTTTCCGTGGTACCAGCCACCAGCTCCCAGGCAAGGGAACCGAACGCACGTGGCTTCCTTCAAATGGCTTCCCGCTATTATGGGATCGCTAGCATTTCTTCTGGTGCGTCTGAAAGGGGTTGTTCCCCCAGACCCTCTTTTATACGGGGTCTCAGATGTCAATCAGGTTGGGATGATGCAATCTCTCTCTCAACCAGCCCACTTTGCCCGAGGGCTTGCATGTAGCATAGTCCCCAATCCACAACCGTGGTCTCCAGGAGACAATGGCCAGGTCTCTCTCTCTCATTTCCTGGGTCCTCTGACCCAACCCAATAATGCTCTTGTGATTCTCACAAAGGAGGGGGCTTCCCCCCCACACACCCTTCAGCCCCTCAGAGCAGTGGTGCATTCATAACAACCTTCTTCAAATTAAGGAGTTTCCCTTCCTCCACCAATGATGCTACCCTGACCCACATCTCCCCCATTTCCCAGACATTCACGATCACCCAATGACTTTACAGGGATAGAGTTTCTCTTGTCTAACCTACCAGCCCATGAGCCTTTGCATCCAACATCATTCTCCGCAGCCTCCGCCATCTCCAAAGGGATCCTACCACCAATGACATCTTTAACAGATCCCATCCTCCACTTTCCATGAGGATTGATCCCTTGGTGATTCCCTTATCTATTCATCCCTCCCTACTGATCTCCCTCCTGGCACCTATCCCTGCCGGTAGCCGAAGTGCCATATCTGCCCATTCACCAGCTTCCTTACCTCCATTCAGCACTCCAAACTCGGGGCGAGGCAATGCTTCACCTCCAGATCTATCGGGATTATCTATTGTATCTGGTTCTTCTGATGCAGCACTCTATATACATTGGTGAAACCTGCCATAAATTGGGGGACTACTTTGTCAAGCACCTCCACTCCAATTGCCAAAAGTAGAATTTCTCAGTGGCCAAACATTTTAATTCCTATTCCCATTCCAACATGTTGGTCCATGGCCTTCTCTTGTGCCACGATGAGGCCACCCTCAGGGTGGAGGAGCAACACCTCATATTCCATCTGGGAAGCCTCCAAACTGATGGCATGTACATCGAGTTCTCCTGCAGTAAAAAAAATCCCTTCCTCCTTATTCTATTTTCCATTCTGACCTCTTACCTCTTCTCACCTGCCTATCACCTACCCCCTTCTTCCCTTTCTCACATGATCCACACTCCACTCCTAATAGATTCCTTCTTCTCCAGCCCTTCACCTTTCCTACCCACATGGGTTCACCTGGCACTTTCCCCCTTCCTTTTCCATCATGAAGAAGGATCTCGGCCTGAAGCATTGTCTGTTTATTCTTTTCCATAGATCCTGCCTGACCTGCTGAGTCCCTTCAGCATTTTATGTGTGCTGCTTTGGGTTTCCAGCAGCTGCAGATTTACTTATGTCAGTGCTTTATAATTTAATGCCATCTGGTACTTTGGTGCCATCTAGTGATAATATCATAGCATAACCCTTGCAGACTCCCTTCATGATTGGGTTGTATGTGCATGGATTGCTGATTTACCAGAACTGTATATGGATAAAGCAAACACCCAGATCAAATCCACATTATAATTCCATTGCTTCAACTCTAAAATAAATTCCAGTCTTGTTGATCAGCCAACTACAAACAACTCATTTCGAAAAGTGTTTAAATCATTATATCTTAACATTGGCTTGTGGCCCCTGTTTGGGCACCTCGTTTTTCCATCTTGGAAATAGAGCAACCTTCAGTAAAGCACAGATGTGTTAATAAAATAATGGATACAGTGCAGACCCAGTCTCATTTCACCATTTGTCCAATTCTGAATGATGTGGTAGAAAATAAAATAGAAAATTACATCAAAAAGATATGTTAATGAATTTTATTATTTTTTTTTGCTAGCCCTTTACTCCTTTCCAAGACAACTTTTTGGTTGTATGAATTTGATTCTGAATGAAATACTAGATCTACAAATTCTGTTCAGAAAATTAACACAGTTCAATGAATTGGCAAATGTAGCATTATGATGGGCAATGGTCTTTTGGAACTGTGATTACTTGAAAGGAATATTCACAGTGGTATCTAAACTTTGATTTTAAAATATTAACCTGATCCATAAGTACATAATGATTTGGATTAGGGAGAATATTAGACAATATAGGAGAAATTCTCTCAATATCCTTGGAGAATCCGTCCTGATGGTCTTTTGACATATCATGGGACTAAGGGCACATATGAATATTGGAAATGGATATTACTCACAACTTGCATAGTATTGTGATGGTGACCTCAACTGAAGAATATTCTTCTGTGTGATATAGGTTGCTGCGATCTTGGCCATGGGATTAACATTCATGTAAACGCAATAAGAGTTGACTGTTCTGTGCATTTCTCTGTCCACTGGGTTGAGCAGACTTTCTCCAGCTCATTTTGTTTTACAGGATATAGTTATGGAATTCCAGTTGAATGGATGGACTCAACAGAAGAAGAGGTGGCTCTCTGGCAAGAAATGATGTCCAGTCCAAATGAATGGATCCCAGGTTCCCTGATACTTCGATCTCGACTAGGGGGCAAGAAGCTTAAATGAAACACACCTTGTGGAAAAATAAAGACATTTTAGGATCATTGCTGCCAAAGAGTCACTGATTAAATACCGATGTTGCCCTTAATGCATGAATCAAGTGGAAGGTTTCCAATATATTTTCCTTCTGATAGAACTGAATTTATTGCCTTTGCTGACCTTGAATTCCTTTTACAGAATTCCATTCAAATGCTTAAGCAAATAATTCTGTTTCAATGACCGTGGTATTTCAATGTTGATATTTCCATAGGTACTTCCTCAGGAACCACTTGCTTCTTGCATTTTACCAAATGGGCCTCTCCGTTGAATACAAGTTTCACATCTCATTTAGGAAGCATAGTAACAGGAAGCAAAGGTTATTGGTGTGACAACTTCTTTTCTGAAGAATTTCTCTGTGATTCCCATTACTAAAGGGATCCTTGGGAATACGCCAACATTTAACAAAAGAGTGGTTACCTGTAGTTGTTTGTTTTAGAGGCACAGCACAGTGACAGGTCCTTCTGGACTAATGAGCCTACACCACCCATGTGACCAATTAAACTACTAATTTGTATGTCTTTGGAATGTGGGAGGAAACCCACATGGTTACAGGGAGAACATACAAACTCCTCACAGACAGCAGCGGAATTGAACTCAGATCACTGGCACTGTGAAGTGTTATGCTAGCTGCTAAACTACCATACCAGTGCCGCTCCCTGTAATACCCCGTTAAACTAAATTAATCATCACCCAGAACTTAAGAGTGGGAAGTAAGTAAGTAGCTGAACCACTTGGTTATTGCTTGCCTTCCACTATAATGGTTTCTGACTAGAGGGCAAATTGAGGGGGAAACGCTGATGACCAGCTCAGGAAGCAGTAAGCAGTTAATGGACTATGATCAGACTGGAGAAACAGTCAACAGAGAGAATAAATGGAACAGTGATCTCCATGTAGGTACTGGACTGGATAGAGCTTTGCTGACTCAAGTGAATCATTAGTTTATAAAGGATATTATTTATACCTTTTGCCTCCCTTTTAAATCAGCTGTTAGCTTCTACTAAAGACCAGCTGATTCTTGCTTTGGAATAAAAAGGTTTGTAAACAACAGTGAAGCTGTCTCAGCAAATGAGTGTTCATGCAGACTCCAAACTTCTTTTTGAGATATCCTGTAATTGTAGCTTAGAAGAAAATAAATGTTAATATGAAAAGCTCACATGGGAAAGGATCATAATACAACATGTTCTCAAGTCATAATATCCAGCTGACTAAAGTGGATTAGGAAAATTGTGGTTCACATTGAGGCCCATAATGTTTTCGCTTTAATTGGAGTGTAGCTGCCAACGTGCCTGGTACGCTGCGTCATTATTAAATTCAATTCAATTGAAGATTTAATTATTTTTCCATTCCATTTTGGTAAGAGTCATTCATGCAAGTACAAGAATTTAAACACAAAGCACTTCCTTTTGAAGGGCTACTTTAAATGTACTGATACTTGTTAATTGGTGTGTATAACGTGACTAATTCAACACGGTGCTTGAGACTTCTCATGGAATGAACCATATGTTCTGATTGAAATGGGGCAAATGTCAAAGCAATTTGTCCTTTACACAAAGAAATCTTTTTTCTCCCCACCCACACAATTTCCTCCCCAGCCAATACTAGTTATATTTAGAAACATGGCCAAGTATTTGCCAGCCCACCAATTATCAAAAGAGAGCATTTCTGCCACAAGTAGAATTTCTGCCACAAAGTAGACAATTGCTGTCTCTATGACATACTAGTCGATGGTTAAGGTAGTTATTTATCATTCTATTTATAAATGTGCCACGTGTGTGAAAAAACATCTGTCTCTTCCCAGAGGGGGGAAAATCAATTTTCTCAGCAGAGAAACCCTAGAGAATTGAGTTGATATATGCCAACACCTCATTTGTAATATTGAAACGACCTGTTCAACTTGGCATCATTTCCAAATGGTTTGTTGCTGCTATTTTCTGATGTAGTTTGCAATTAAATGTTTACATGTTGTAATATATTCTATGGCTGATAGTTAGTGTCTAATTATTAGCTATTACTGATGTGAAAAGAAAGAAAAATGGTTGGACTGGTCCTGATCTATTCTGAGGATGGTTCTCAAGTGCAAAATAAATGCATATCACTGGAGTTGAGTCTATTGAGATGGTGTGCATATTATCGCTTTGAAATTGAACTTAAAAAAATGAGAGATGACATTTTGGACTGTAAAATAATTTTAGAATGATGGCAAAAAAAAGAGCTATGTGTCAGTGTTTTTGTGTAAGTTGACTTTCTTACAATTCCTTCAAACTGAATTAACTTCTGAAAATACAAAATCAGAAGACCTTCCATGCAATATAAATATTAGAAGATGTAGATTCATCACTGATACAATAAATCAAACTTTCTTCTTTCTGGCATTCTAAGCCTCAGAAGTATTTGCTATCTGAACAGTTTTGTTTTGCATCACCTTACATCCTCAGCATCCTATCAACACTTGTGCAGATGCTGAGGAAATAAACACTCATAGAAGATTCTGGTGCAGCTAGATGTCCCAAATACCTTTGTGAGTCCATTTTTTTAATCTTTGCAATCCCAAGGTTGGGAACAACCATTCTAGTGAATCCTGCTGGGCTCAACTCTCATGTGGTGTAATCCTTTTATGCACACTTATCACTTTCCCTATTCTACTTATCTCTTTCCCTATTCCATTGTTACTAGAATTTTTATGAGGTCCTCATGATTATTGGCCTGGTCTATCCTCATTCACCTGAGAAAGAATGTTACTATACTTGCACCTGCAAATGTTTAAAAAGGGGGGAGTTCTCCTGTGTCATGAAGTCCATGTCAAGGGATCTTCTGCTTCCTGGGTCAAATTGCTTTGGAGATACCCGGTGAAAGGAAGTGAGAAAGGAAATTGAAATTCTGTTTTTAAATCTAGTCACTAGAAACACTATTGTTCTTTCCACAGAGTCTGCAATGGCTTTGGGGAGATTTGAGAAGCTAAGTGAACAGGAAATCAAAAGAAATGTCATATGTCAATAAAATACAAGTTTTAGAACAACAGATTGAGTTGCCTCATGAGACAAAATGATTTGGCACTGGATGTCAGTGCAGTGAGTGTTTGAACTGTGAAGTTTCAAAGGTGGAGGTAAGAGGACTGGCATCTTCTGCCAAATCTCATAATAAGACAACAGTAAAGAGAAGGAAAGCTCCTGAAGAGAAAATAATTGAGCTTAAAGTATTGAAATATATCCTGTGCAGTAAAAAGGATAAGAAGTCAGGTAGGAATTTGAAGTCACTAAAAGCTTGGTTAGATATCAGTTTTGAAAAAACCACAGGGAATGAAAAGGACTTTCAGAGCATAGATTCTAGATAGTTTAATGCACAGTAAGTATCCTGGTGTGGTCAGAGGCTGAGTCACAGGTTCAAAATCTTCAGGCAAGGCTACTATAGTGGAGTTTTAAAATGGCAACGAGACTTTTACAGTTCAGGCACTGGCTGAGTTGTCCACCAGACTGTGGATAGTTGCATTCATTATGTAATTCCATGAGCTAAAGTCTATGGCAAGAGAGATTGGCATTTCAATGAGCACTGGTTAATTCTGAAGATGCTAAAGCAGCTGATGTAATAGAAAATGAAATAGTTTAGCTATGGTGGATAGGATACAAGGCTGAAAGATTAGCTTTAAATAGAATTGCTAGCTTGCAATCATAGCTTGGGTCAACTCAGGACTTAACTAAGGACTTGGGAATTTCAACGATCGAGTTTAAAAAAGGTTCTGAAAATGATTGCATTGGTCTAATTGCAGAGACAGCAGCTCAATCAGAATTGAACGCGGGTCAATTACCTGATTAAAAGCAATGTCAGCAGAAGAGCTGCAAGTTCAAAATCGAGTCTGATGGTAACAATGTACATCTTGAAACGTGTCTTTATGTGGGCTTGTGTACCTCCTGCCCAATGTTACTAGTGATAAGAGGACACAGCCTGGATAGTAGGGCTCTTTGATGGTACACGTTGCATTCTTGTGGCCGTGCTCCATGCAAATGTATTCAATGGTAGAGAGTGTTTTGTCTTTGATGAATAAGGCTGTATCCACCACTTTCTGTAGCTCTTTCCATTCCTGGGCATTGGTGTCTCCATACAAGGCTGTGATGCCACCAGGTAGGATACTTTCCGCTGTGCATCTTTCAAAGTTGGTCAAGTTTTTGGTGACATGCCAAATCTAAGCAACTTCTAAGAAAGTAGAAGTGTTGTTGTACCTCCTCTGTGATGACACTTACTTGCTGGTACCTGGACAGATCCTCCAATATATTAATATTAAGGCATTTAAAGCTATTGATCCTTTCCACCTCCATTTCCCCAATGAGGACCTCCACCTTCTTCAACCTGCAGTTAGTAATCAGCTCTTTGCCTTTGCTGACGTTGAGTGAGAGATGTTGATGTGGCACCATTCAACTAGATTTTCATTCTCAGTCCAATAAGCCAATCTGCACTGCAGCCAACTACAATGGTTTTGTAAGCAAGCTTAAATACGACAGTGTGGCTGTACTTAGCCAAGTAATCATAAGTATAAAGTGAGTAAAGCAAGAGGCCTAAAGATACTTCTCTCTGGTGCACCTGTGCTGAGGATAGGTGCAGAGGAGATGTTGCCAATCTGTACTGAATGGGAACGATGGCTGTTTAAGTCAAAAACAACATAAAAGCCAAAGAGAGGGCATATAATAGAGCAAAAAATAGTAGGAAGTTAGAGGATTGGGAAGCTTTTAAAAACGAACTTAAGGCAACTAAAAAAGCCATAAAGAGGGAAAAAATGAAATGTGAAGATAAGCTAACCAATAATATCAAAGAGGATACCAAAAGTTTCTTCAAATACATAAAGAGTAAAAGGGAGACGAGAAGTAGATGTCAGACCACTGGGAAGGAAGTAATGTAAGACAAGGAAATGTGGATGAACTGTAAAGAATTTGTACCTTCTACTTGTGACCACGTTGGGTTTCTGCCAGGTGCTGAGGTTTCCTGCCACATCTCAAAGAACACAGACTTAGAAATTGTCAATATGATTTGATGCTGAATCTAAGTGTCATGATTATTTGAACTGTAGAGTTTCACAGCTGGAGGTCAAAGAATAAATCTTCAGCCAATTAGTTAGGAGGTTAATTGGTCATAGTAAATTGTCCGGTGATTAGGCTAGATTAAATTGGGGGATAGTGGGCGGCATGGCTTGAAGGGCCAGAAGGGCCTGTTTGGTGCATGTCACTGTGGAAGACACAGCAGTATGCTGGAAATTTGAGAGTGTCAGGGCCAGAAATGAGTGTAGTTGCTAGTACTAAGGAGAAGATGCCTGGGTAGCTGAAAGGTCTGAAGGTGAGTAAGTCACCTGGACCAGATGGACTACATCGCAGGTTCTAAAACAAGAAGTTTAAGAAATTGTGGAGGCCCGAGTAATGATCTTTCAAGAATCACTAGACTCTTGGTATGGTTCTGGTGGACTGTACGATTGCAAATGTCACTCTAGTGAGGGAGGGAGGCAGAAGAAAGGAAATTATAGACCAGTTAGCCTGACCTCAGTGGTTGGGAAGATGTTAGGGTCAATTGTTAAGGATGAGGTCTCAGGTTATTTGGAGGCACGTGATAAAATAGGCCTAAGCCAGCATAATTTCCTTAAGGGAAAATCCTGCCTGACAGATCTGTTGAAGTTCTTTAAGGAAATAACTAACAGGATAGAAAAAAAGAGAATGGAAGGCCTTTGACAAGGTGCTGCACATGAGGTTGCTTAACAAGAGAAGAGCCCATGGTATTACAAAAAATATACTACCATAGACAGAGGACTGGCTGATTGGCAGGAGGCAAAGACTGGACTGGTTGTTTGCTGGTGACTAGTGGTGTTCTACAGGGTTTGGTTTTGCGACTGCTTCTGTTTACATTATATGTCAATGATTTAGATGACAGAATTGATGGCTTTGTGGCCAAGTTTGCAGATGATATGAAGATAGATGGAGAATGATGGAGATAGGTGGATAATGTTGAGGAAGCAGGGAGGCTGCCTAAGGACTTAGACAGATTAGGAGAATGGGCAAACTGGCGGATGGAATACAGTTTCAGAAAGTGTATGGCCATGTACTTTGGTAGAAGAACTAAATGTATGCTATTTTCTAAATAGGCAGAAGATTCAAAACTATGAGAAACAAAGGGACTTGGTGACCTTGTGCAGAATTCTGTAAAGGTTAATTTGCAGGCTGTCTGTGGTGAGGAATGCAAGTGCAATATTAGCATTCATTTTGCGAGGACTAGTATATAAAAGCAAGAATGTAATGCTGAGGCTGCATGGGACACTGGTAGGTCTCACTTGGGAGTACTGAGAACAGTTTTTGGCCCATTATCAGAGAAAGGATGTGTTAACATTGGAGAGGGGTCAGAAGAGGTTCATGGGGATGATCATCGGACTGAAAGGGTTATCATTTGATTGTTCTGGGTCTGTACTTACTAGAACTTAGAAGAATGAGGGGCAATCTCATTGAAACCTATTGAACATTGAAAGGTGTTGAAATGATAGAGTAGATGTGGAGATGATGTTTCTAGGAGCAGAGATCATTGCCTCAGAATAGAAGTATGTCCATTTAGAATGGAAATGAGGAATTTCTTTAGCCAGAGGGTGGTGAATATGGGGAATTTGTTTTCCACAGGCAGCTGTGGAGGTCAGGTCATTGTGTGTATTTGAGGCAGAAATAAATAGGTTCTTGGTTATTGCAGACATGAAAGGTTACAGGGAGAAGGCAGGAGAATGGAGTCAAGAGGGAAAATAATTCAACCATGGTGAGCTAAATGCCCTAATCCTGCTTCTATCCCTTATGGTCTTACTGTATTAATAAAGTAAAAGTTTTTTTGAGCCACAGACTGAGCTGCCTTACAATGAGAGAAATTGTCAACATGATTTGATGCTGGATCTAACTGCTGTGATTATTTGAATTGTAGAGCTTTACAGCTGGAGGTCAAAGAATAAATCTCAAGCCAATTCTCTTCCTAAAACAACTGTAAAATGAAGGAAAACTCCAAAAGAGGAATACATTTGCTTAAAGAACTATGCTAATTATTTCATCTGGGAATAATTAAAACAGAGTAAGGAACTGCGATCTTTCTAAAAGCACAAGAAATTTTGAACAGTCCAATGTTCCCTTCCAGAATAATACAGCTCCACACTATGTGCAGCTGCCCATTTCAGTTATGCAAACTACTTCCCCATTGTCTGCCACAAATTTCAACACAAAAGGAGTTTTTCTCTGTTGCTGGCAACAGACTAGAAAATAGATTTCAGTTTCACCAACCATTTATTGCTGCACATTCCAAATTCTAATGACCTCATGGGCGAGAAGCTTTCTTATAGGCTGTTTTTATCTGCTATTAAGCCTACATCAATGCTATTCTGTAACCAATTCACATTAACCATGAAAACAGTATTCAGTCTTTTGAACCCAATTGAAATTCGAACACCAAATATCCCTGCTCCAAAAATTCAGAGCTGGATTTTTAATTTTATTTTCTTGTTCGTATCATCATAAGTTACTGTTTCCAGTGCAGTGTTACGTACCCCATAACTGAGTGTCTTACCAGCAAAGATAGAAGTGTCCATTGGAGTCTGGTACTATTTTTAATAAACAGTGTTTATTAGTAAAATATACAAATCAATATCAATAATGCAAATATACAGATAATACACATTAGCAATACTAAACCTAAAAGTGTGGGTATAATAATAATCGATAATAAACAATCTCTATTGTTGTCTAGGGGATAATGAATTGTCATATGCGAGTATAAAATTCAGTTCAGTTCATACAGGCTGAGGTAGTTGTTGGTCGATGTGTTGTAATTGTTAGAGAGAGAGAGAGAGAGCGAGCAAACAGTGACAGCTATTGTCTTGCAAACCTTCCTTTACGATCCTGATCCATCGATGTGTTGTTGTGGCCATTCAGGTATGACCCCTCTTGTCCTTTAGCTAGATCGTTCTTCTGTGGTTGACTCGTCACCCAGGCAAGGGTGGACACACACACAAGCCCCCACCCGCCTCGCTATAAACACTGTGAGTTAAAATTGACCGATCCTTCATTCAGTCTCCGATGCCCCACACTTTCCTCGTGGGTTCCAACACTTAAACAGTGCTCACTAGTGTGTCTCTTGGTGCGTCTCCTGGTGTGTCTCGCCCTTGTCTGAAGCAAATGTTCCAGTCCCAGTATGTTTTGTTCCATCTCTTTCTCTCTCATTAACAGCCTGGCAACAGTAACGGTTTGTAATTCTCTCAGGGGAGGGGGACGTGGGCAACCTTGCACCCTTCTGCCCATCAGAGCTGTTCATCAGCAAGTATAATTTTCTATTAATCGTTGGTCAATAGTACTTAGGCTGGACCTTAACCTTGTATATAGTTATTGTAACCTTTTTACTTTGCTTGAGGTTCCATATAACAAACCAGTAATGCTGCCTATTCCAAAGATATTTTTCTTCTATAATGCTGTTTTTATAGGTTTGTGTAAATGCTCTCCATGATAGCTTTTAGTGGGCTCTATTGGGGAATCTTCATTTTAAGGTTTATATTAAGTGGAAAAGCAAATTGTACAGAGGATGTGGGGAGTCTGCAGTGGGATATGTTAAGTGAGTGGGCCAAGGTCTGGCAGATGGAATACAATGTTGGTAAATGCAAGATCATCCACTTTGGAAGAGCAGATTATTATTTAAATGGTGAAAGATTGCAGCATGTTGTTGTGCAGAGGGACTTGAGAGTGTTCTTGCATGAATCGCATTAAGTTGGCTTGCAGGTACAATAGGTTATTAAGAAGATAAACGAAATGTTGTCCTTCATTGCTAGAAGGATTGAATTCAAGAGCAGGGTGGTCATTCTGCAACTGTACAGGGTACTGGTGAGGCCGCACCTGGAGTACTATGTGCAGTTCTGGTCTCTGTACTTGAGGAAGAATATACTGGTTTTGGAGGCAGTGTAGAGGAGGTTCACCAGGTTGATTCCAGAGATGAAGGGGTTAACCTATGAGGAGAGACTGAGTCACCTGGGACCATACTGTCTGGAGTTCAGAAGAATAGGAGGGAATCTTATAGAAACATACAAAATTTTAAAAGGGATAGATAAGATAGAAGTAGGAAAGTTGTTTCCATTGGTCGGTGAGACTAGATCTAGGGGACATTGCCTCAAGATTCAGGGGAGAAGATTTAGAAGAGAGATGAGGAGAAACTGTTTTTCCCAGAGAGTGGTGAATCTGTGGAATTCTCTGCCCAGGGAAGCAGTTGAGGCTTTTTCACTAAATATATTTAAGAAACAGTTAGATAGGTTTTTACATAGTAGGGTAATTAAGGGTTATGGGGAAAAGGCAAGTGGATGGAGCTGAGATTACGGACAGATCAGCCATGATCTTATTGAATGGTGGGACAGGCTTGATGGACCGGATGGCCTGTTCCTGCACTTATTTCTTTATGTTCTTAGGTTTTCATTTCTTCCTTTCTAAATTGTTAGTATTCTCTCTGTACTTTAAATCCCACTGCTTGAAGAATCATGAATACCAAAACTAAGACAGCCATTGTGTACATTAAGTTAATCTGAGAAATACCCTCTAGTTTCTACTCTTGCAAATTTCAATATATGTATGGTGGAGAGCATCCTGACTGGTGGTGTCAGAGCCCAGCATGGAGGCTCCAATGCACAGAATCGCAAAAGGTTGCACAAGGTTGTAGACACTGCCAGTTCTCTCACAGGCACAACCGTTCCCAAGGGAAGAAGCATCATTAGGGGCCCTCACTATCTAGGACATGCCGTTTCTCATTGCTACCATTGAGGAGGAGGTGCAGGAGCTTGAAGACCCACACCCAATAATTTAGTAACAGCTTCTTTCCCTCTGCCATTAAATTTTCAAAGTGTCAATGAATCAATGAATGCAACCTTGCTCTAGATCCCTTTTCACTATCTTGTTATTTCACTTCAGCTTTGCACTATACTGCTGCTACAAAGCAACAAATTTCAAAGAACTAAAAAAAACTCATCATATGTCAGTGGTAATAAATCTGCCGCTGAATGTTGCCTCATTTTAAGCCGTTTCTTGTGATGTAGATGGTTAATTGTTCTTCATGCCACCTGTAGAATTCTGTAATGCTTCTTTCATTCATTCAGCACAAGGCTGAAATAACTGTTCAACATCACCATCATTCCTATTATTCCTATGCTGATGGTCAACTTTGCCTGGAATGGGCCCCTTGAGTCTCTTCTACCAAATGGTCAGATTTTTAATATACTATACTCCATTACTGTTACCCAATAAAAATCTCTTGTATCTTCAAAAAACAGCAATCTGTTTCCTTATTTTCAATTCATGCTGAGTTAACAGGTTTTCTGGGGTGGGGGGAGGAATTCTCGATTTCCGCTACTATTTGCATAAAGAGAGGCCTTCTGATTTCATTCTTAAAAGTAGATGGCATCTTTTAATTATTCATTCCTTCTTGGTAGGTGGGCATTGTCCTTGAGGATTTGATGGTGAACGACAGCCTTGGAGCACCAGAATCCCTGGAGAAAGGTACTGTCTCAGTGCTTATTAGTAAGGGTTTTGACCCAGTGATGATCAAAAGCAATGATACATATTCAGTAAGATGGGAAACTGTATGGTGCACCCTCCCTAGCGTGGTAACATGGGTTTGGGAATTGGCGTTGATGGCATTTTGGGATTAGGGTGCTGATAAAGTGAATCGCACTGTAGGTGGTATTCTTACCTCTGTAAGTGTAGCCAGTCTCACAGAGGTCAGCTACTTCGTAGTTGCTTCGAAAGTTTTCCTCTGCAGAATCCCAATCTTTGGCCAGTACCCGTAATGGCAGTGCTTATGTGGCTGCAAGGCAGAACGTCCCCTCCCCTCATGGTGGTGAAGGTTAATGACGAACGTTGAACCTCTGGTTGGAGATGGCTTATTTAAAATTCTCATGTTCCTATCACTCTACCTTCCCCCGCCCCCCCCCCAATAAAAGGAAATGTTTTTCGTTAGCAGTTTCTGTGATTACCCTAAAATATCTCGGGGTTTAGGGTAGAGCGCTCAATGTGACACGAAATGCGTCAGTTTCCGTCAGGATGAGTGTGTCAGAGTGATACAGAAAGTTAACTTGTCCGTCGGGGAATTGGGAACAGAGCCAAATGTGTTGCGAACGCATGACGGGTACTGGGAAAAGAGGGAACATAAATGCGTGAAGGCTGCATTTCCCCAGGCTCTGGGCTTATTTGGTTTTACCTGCGGTATTAATCGAACCTCCGCTCACAATGTTTAAATGTTCATATCTATGTATATCCGCGCCCTGTACTCAGTAATGTTATATTTTTTCGTCTTTTTGAAAACTCTTCTATTGATTCCACTAAATTGATAGATAACGGGGCTTGTTTGTCTATCCTGTATACCTATTGAAAATGCAGTCTTGCAACGAAGCTGCTGGCTGCGGACATGCGCATGCGATGACTTGCCATGGGTCCGATGCTGCGGAGTAGGAGGAGGCTGTCTGGCTTGTGCATGGTGCTGATGTTGCAGTGATTTCATCAGCTTTCGCCCAGAGCTGCAACCTGCTCACGGCGCCTGGGGGCCCCTGCAAAGCCACCCCCGGGATCAGTTCGGCAGCCGCTTCCACCCAGCCTGGTTCGGCCTGATCGCCATTATATCGCTCCGGAATTTAAAGCGGTGCCTTTGCGGCTTCCAGAGCGAAGGAAGGACGCTGGCGGCATCGCAAGTAATCCCAGAGTAAGCTCTTCGCCGCATCTCATTTCGTCCTTTACTTAAAAGCAAAATACTGCATTTTTGTGGATCTCGTTTACAATCTGTTTCCCCCCCATCGATTGATTTATTATTTTAAAAAATCGCCTGGAAAATCCGCGCTTGGTTTGGCAAAGTGTTGGTTGCAATAGAATTTGCAACAAGACCCGCTGTCTGCTGTAGGCGGCTCTTTTACCGTCTCCCCCACCGACTGTGTGGGAAGCCATGGCAGCGACCTTGGAAGGCACAAGGCGCCATTCTGTGGAGCGTGGGACCCTCGCCAGGATTTAACCAGCCGCCGGCGTGGGTGCACGGGCACAGGTTCCTGCCGCCACTTGTCGCAACCGAAGTGGCCCGTGCAAAACACTTACATGCAATTCCTCCTTTTGTCTGAATCTCGCTGAACTGGTCTCAATCCTCCATGATTCTGACAGCTCGCCATTGCTTGAATGTCTTTCTCCTGGTCGATACTGAGGAAGGTTTAAAGATGGAGTAACAGCATTGGTGTGACAGAGCGAGAGAGAGAGAGAGAGAGAGAGAGAGAGAGAGAGCAGCAAATACATCACCCCAATAAACAACATCCATTTCAGAGGATCCTATCTGGGCTGAGGCAAAGTGCCAGTACAAAGAAGGACATTCGCCTGGCGATGTGAGGAGGCTGAGGGGGGTCCGGATTGAAACGGATTGGACTGAAACATACTTTTGTGCCTGCGAGTTCTGTGTTGAGCACTGCTCATGATGATCTGCTCGTAAAGAATAGAAATTGGCCCAGTTCTTACTACCACGGCAGAGCCAGATCTCTGGTTTTGTGTGTTAGGTTTACAGTTGAGGTGAGACTAACCTCCCTAACTTGAGTGTACCAGCGATTACAGTCTACTTGCATCTTCTTGGGTTGAATTAGTTATCACTTTGACCAGAGGTAATCCCGGTATCAGTGAAGATGGAGGCTATTTGGGTGTACCAGTTTAGGCTGATAGTCATTGGGGACTCCACGGTGGGAAAATCGTGCCTGATCCGTCGTTTCACTGAGGGCCGCTTTGCCCAAGTGTCGGACCCCACAGTTGGGGTCGATTTCTTCTCAAGGTTGGTGGAAATCGAGCCAGGAAAGCGGATTAAGCTTCAGATTTGGGATACAGCTGGCCAGGAGAGATTCAGGTAAGTGTAAACATCTTAAGTTAGCGTATAATTCTGTGTAGAGGAACTCAATATGGTTGGCAAGACTTTATTGTTTTGCCTTGTTCCGTTGCTTTATGCTTTACAATTGCTGGCAGTAAACACTTGGTGCAGAAGCCTCTTTGGTGTGATATCATGATTTCCATTCCCATGATGCCATGAACAAGGGCTGCTCTCTACAGATCAAAGTTTCCATTCACTAGGTCACTGAAGTCACACTTTAGAACTGCGGGCTTCACTCCCTTTTGTTTGAGGGATCCCAACAGATACTGACACGTCACCAAATCCCTCCAAATATTGACGTTAGCAGCATCCCTTACAAATATTGAAACATTCCCAGCATCCTCTGCAAAATATTCCCAGTATCCCCCACAAATATTGACCCTTTACTAACATTTCCAGACTTATTTATCCCAACTTATCACAAAGCAATTGTTGCTCATGTTGCAAAAGATATCCTGTGTTAGGATATAGTGATGGAAATAATTTAAGCTAACAAAAGTGTTACGGAAAGAATATAAAATTTGTGTGAGTGAGTATGTGTGTGTTGTGTGTGAGTGAGTGAATATGTGAGTTTTGTGTGTGTGTGTGTGTGTGTGGTGTGGTGAGTGAGTGTGTGGTGTGTGAGAGTATTCTGAGTATGTGTGTGTTGTGTGTGAGTGAGTGAATATGTGAGTTTTGTGTGTGAGTGTGTGTGTGAGAGTATACTGAGTATGTGTGTGTTGTGTGTGAGTGAGTGAATATGTGAGTTTTGTGTGTGAGTGTGTGTGTGTGTGGTGTGTGTTGTGAGTGAGTGTGTGGTGTGTGAGAGTATACTGAGTATGTGTGTGTTGTGTCTGAGTGAGTGAATATGTGAGTTTTGTGTGTGAGTGTGTGAGAGAGCATGTTTTGTGTGTGTGTGTGGTGTGTGAGAGTATGTGTGTGATGTGTGTGGTGTACCTGGCTCCAGATACGATAAATCCGATGATCTTGTGGAGCTCAAAAGTGGAGGTCTCAGTTTTTTAAAAACTATTTTTGTAAAATTTGTTACTTGAATATTTTAAGTTGCACACTTTTTTGGATGTTGAGTACAGTCCACCATCTTTATTCATAATGTCATATAAGGGAAAATTACACACAAAATGTCTGCTGCTGGCTATCTCTAAATATTAAAGCTGGTAACTGAGGCATTATAGTAAATGGACACCCAATACTGTATACCTTTGTAAAGGAATAATTGATTCTGAACATGCTGATGATTTTGTGGCTAATACAGATAATTAAATAGTGTGTGGTATGTGATGGTGGTGAGTGACCTGCCTGCAGCCTGGCACTCACAGAATCATGTTGGTCTTCACTGTAAGGTTTTGAGTACAGGAGCAAGGATGAATTTCTACATTTATACTGGGCCTACAGCAGGAGTGTTGTGTGCAATTTTGGTGTCTGTACCTAATAAAGTAAGGTTTTAGTCAGCTCATTCCTTGATTGGCCCGACTGTTATATGAAGACAGATTGGGCTACAAGCAGGAATCACTGCTTCAGTTCCATGTGGGATAGACATTTAAGATCAAGATAAGGAGTTGTTCTAAGAGTGGCGAACCTCTGGAATTCTCTACCAGAGAAATCAAATTGCAAGGAAGTTTTAAGGAGATAAATCAATAGATGGATTTTTAGACAAAAATGCCCTCTCAGGATATGGGGGAAGAGGAGGGATATGAGATGATAGTAAATGGCTGAGCAGACTCAAGGAGTTAAATAGACTTGCTTCTATTTTTGTATGTTTCTAAAATGATAGATTAAATTCTACATAAAGACCTGGACATCAGCAAAAGCAATATGATGTGATGAGCATGATGACAGCGGCTAAACATTCCAGGATTATCTGATAAAGCCTCATATTGAACCACAAAAAGAATTTTGTTGTCTCTAACACAGATGTTGGTTGGTGTAAGAGGTTTAAAGGAGTGTCCTAAAGGAGAAGAGAGTGTCATAGCAGTTAGCATAGTGCTATTACAACGCACGTGATCTGGGTTCAATTCCTGCAAGAAGCTTGCGTGTTTTCCCCCTGACTGCATGGGCTTCCTCCAAATGCTCCAGTTTCCTTCGACAATCCAAAGATGTACGGTTCAGTAGGTTAATTAGTCACATTGGTGTGATTGGGTAGCATGGGTTCATTGGGCAGAAGGGCCTGCTCCCAAGCTTTATCTCTTTAAAAAGGGAGCAGAGGTTTGTCATTAGAATTCCCAAGCTTAAGCTTAGCAGTTGGTAGAAAAATTGAGAGGTCAGAGTTGGAAGAGTTTACTGAGATACTGCAGCACAATACAGAGATGTTGATCTGCTGTTGAGTACTCTCTGTCCCGACAGTAGTACCTGCTACATGACAATCCTACTGTACTTCAGTTTGAGATCATCCATTTTTCCCTAAAGTGCCATGCTCTTCTTGCCATTCTGCATGGGGGCCATTCTCTGGTGTGTGCTGCTGAGTGCTCCTGTGTCGGGATCTGATAAACAAAGTTGACATCTGAATTTCTTATTAAGAATAAAAATCTGAATCAGTTCTACGTTGCACAGTTTATGAACACAACAGCATGATTTGTAACCTACATACAAAGTCTTAATGCAGGGAATGCTACTCTTCAGATGAATTTGATGAAAAATATTAAATGAATTATTCTTATCATATCCAGATAGCTTGTGAAAATGTACATACAGATTTGTTTAGGCTGGGTTTTCAATAGAAGCCTGTATTTCAGACATTATTAATCCATTTAATATTTTATTGGAGTTGATCATCCTCTTTTATTTACTAGAACATGCCAAAAATATCTCTATATACTCCACTGCAGAATTAAAATCCCTAAGGTATATTACTGTAATATTCAAAGTACAAACAAAATAAGATCTACTTGGCAGAAGAAAGACATCCTTCCAGTTGGATTAAAGCCACATTTGATAGGTAGTGAGCTGTACTTTGTTGCACTCTGTCTCTGTGAGAGAAGTAAATTGTTTGAGCTGGCTGGTAGTGTAGTGGCATTATTATGGAGCTCGAGGAGGATAGTCCTGAGTTCAAATCTGGCCAGGGTCCCAAACTGGGCAGCAGCATTATCTGTGCAGAAGAAAGGCCTACTTCTGTATCTTGCCAAGAAAACCCTATGGACAACTACACTATCCATAGGGTCTCCATGAGTGGTCACCACGACGACAAGTTGACAACACTCAACAAAAACAAGTGTTGTTTAGGCCTATGTTAACGGAGAGATGGAATAAAGGTCATCAGCTTCCCCCCCCTCCCCCCACCATCACCAACCCTGAATCATCAGCTTGTCAGAAATCAAACTAAAGAAGCCCTACGTTGAGCAAATTAGTACTTATTATGGGTTCCAAGAAGATGTTATCCATTGACCTATAAATAAATCTTTCCTAAGCTTCTGCTGGCAGTTACAACAGTAATTGCTGGACAGTGAGTTAACGATCCCAACCACTGTGGAAGGAATTGAACATAAAAGGAAATTTAAATTTGAGGTATTGTATTGTTGGACTGGGAATTAGGGATATTGGTGACCAGGCCTTGGTACAAGTTAGGATAAAGACATCATTATAAACCAAAGCTTGTGAAAGGAGGAAGATGATGACTTAACTGGAAGACTAAGCAAACAAGAAGCATTTAGGCAGGTGGGACCTGGCAGTTTTGGTGATGGAAAGGATATGGACTGGGAAACTCATTTCAGGGTCAGATAGGAGGCTGTCATTGAAGAAGACATGCTGGTTCCATTTACGAAGAGAAGCTTGAGATGGGAAAGGTACAAGTGGATAGGGAATGGACTTTATAGCAGGAAAATTAATACAAAATCAAAAACAAAACAGTTGTCACTTGCCTGCAACAGTATGGACTGTTGTACTTGTGTGACATGCACACAGCTCCAATGATTCAAACCCTTTATTAGCAATTAGCAAATGTACAGTTAAGCATTATTGAGCATTATCTCAGCAGTCAGCAAAAGATATGACCTCTGACAGTCCCAAGCTACAAACTGCAATGAAATAAGAATACCTAACTTATTCCCTTCGCTTTTACCATGCCTCCTCTCATGCGACTGGTTACCTTAATAAACGTAGTAAATGCATGATGCACTATGAATAATTCCAAAAGACTGGAAATAGAGTAAATACTGAAAGGCTTTTATTAGCAGTAAAACGGAGCACGTCCATGCCGGATGACTGCCCTGGACTGTGGGAGGAGCAGTGACACAATCACCTTTATCCAGGGGTCTGTGGGAGGAGCCACAGGAGCAGTCAGCAGAGGGACGTGTCCAGACAGGTATACATAGTTTACCACAAGTACATGGGTCCTACAGACTCTGTGTTGGTGACAAATTCAATCATAATGTGGTTGAATTCATACTGCAGTTTGAGAGAGAAGCATAAGTCAGATGTATCAGTATTGCAGTGGAATAAAGGGAATTACAGAGACATGAGAAAGGAGCTTGCCCAGGAGGATACTGGCGGGGATGATGGCAGTGGCGAGGTGGCTGAAATTTCTGGGCATAGTTCACAAGACGTGATACTAAAAGTTTTTTTCAGTTATATAAAGAATAAAAGGGAGATGAGTTGATATTGGACCACTGAAAAAATATGTTGGTGAGGTAGTAATGGGGGACAAAGAATTGGTGAGTGAGCTTAATAAGAACTTTGCATCAGTCTTCATTGTGGAAGACACTAGTAGTGTGCCCAAGGTCCGTGAGTGTCAGGGAGCAGGAGTCAATGCCATGGCTATAATAAAGGAAAAACTGCTAGACAAATTGAAAGGTCTTAAGGTGGATAAGTCACCTTAACCAAATGGACTACATCCCAGAGTTCTGAAAGAGGTTGCTGAAAAGATATCAGATACAGTGGTTATGATGTTTCAAGAATGACTTGATTCTGGCATGGATCCAGAGGACTGTAAAATTGCAAATGTTACTCCACTCTTTAAGAAGAGGGGGAAGACAAAAGAAAGGAAACTATAGGGCAATAACCTCAGAGGTTGTGAAAGTGTTGGAGTCCATTATTAAGGATGAGGCTTTGGGATTCTTGGAGACTAATGATAAAATAAGTCAGCATGGTTTTTGTAAAGGGAAATTTTTCCTGACAAATCTATTAAGAGTTCTTCGAGGAAGTAACAAGCAGGGTGGACAAAGAGCAGGCAGTGGGTGTCATTTACTTGATTTTCAGAAAGCATTTGATAAGGGCCTCACATGAGGCTGCCTAACAAGATAAAATCCTATAGTGTTACAGGAAAGAGGATAGAGGAATGGTTGACAGGCAGGAGGCAGCGATTGGGAATAAAAACCTTTTCTGGTTGGCTGCCAGTGACTAGTGTTGTTCCTCAGGGGTCAGTATTGAGAATGCTACTTCTCATGTTGTTTGTCAGTGTTTTAGATAATGGAATCGAAGTTTGCTGATGATACGAAGATAGGTGGTGGGGTAGAAGATGCTGAGGAAGCAATGCGATTACAGAAGGTCTTAGACAAATGGAAGAATGGACAAAAAAGTGGCAGATAGAATATCGTGTTGGGAAATGTATGACAAATCTTTTGGTAAAAGGAACAATAGTGCAGACTATTATCTAAATGGGGGAGAAAACTCAAACATCAGAGGTGCAGAGAGATTTGGGAGTCCTCGTGCAAGGCTCCCAGAAGGTTAATTTACAGGCTGAGTCTGTGGTAAAGAAGGCAAATACAGTGTTGACTTAGTTTCAAGGGGAATAGAATATAAAAACAAGGAGATGATGCTGAAGCTTTATAAGACACTAGTTAGGTCACATTTGGAGTATTGTCAACAGTTTTGGGCCCCATATTTCAGAAAGGATGAATTGTCATTGGAGAGAGTTCAGAAGAGGTTCACAAGGATGATTCCAGAAATGAGGGGGTTAACATATAAGGATCATTTGACAGTCTTTGGCCTGGACTCACTAGAATTTACAAGAATGTGGGGGATCTCATTGAAACCTGCCGAATGTTGAAAGGACTAGATAAGGTGGATGTAGAGTGGATGTTTCCTATTGTTTAAGTGTCTAGAACTCAAAATTGAGGGGCGACCTTTTAGAACAGAGGTAAGGAGGAAATTTTCTTAGCCAGAGAGTAGTGAATCTCTGGAATGCTCTGCCACAGACAGCTGTGGAGACCAAAAACATAGGTCTATTTAAAGGGAAAAGTGACAGTTTCATGATTGGTCAGGGCATCAAACGTTATGGCGAGAAGGCAGTATGGGGTTGAGCGGGATCCGGGATCAGCCATGATGGAATGGCAGAACAGACTCAATGGGCTGAATGGCCTAATTTTGCTCCTATGTT
The DNA here is from genome assembly GCF_030144855.1 of Hypanus sabinus. Classification (NCBI taxonomy): domain Eukaryota; kingdom Metazoa; phylum Chordata; class Chondrichthyes; order Myliobatiformes; family Dasyatidae; genus Hypanus; species Hypanus sabinus. Next base: position 40,481,260 of record NC_082713.1, read on the forward strand.
TTATGGTCTAGTGACCTTGCTATTCTCAATATTTAATTGGGGGGAATGTATGTTCTTTCAAAACCAGATATTGGACAAACTGTGCATTATATCAGATGCGCTCAAGAAGTTAAGTGATAATAAGGAAGAACTAAATAGGGATAGCACAGTTTGAGAATTTGTTCTGTTTTTGGATCCTGCTGCCATAAGGTCACTTTCCAATGAGGATTAGAAAGAAGAAGGATATGTTAGGGGGGGTTCGTGGTACTCCATTAGTGAATTAGATCAAACCTAATCTACATATATCTAACACGTACTTTGATACCCTTAACCTAATGAATACTTGTGTCAGTTTTGTATGTCTTATTGTACTTCTGATTTTTTACTATCCTTTCTGTGTAATTGTGCTTTGTGACTTTGCTTCTGAATATAAGATCATGTTCCATTGTTCTTGACTCACCCCTTAGAGGAAATACCACCTCAGCATCTACTATTTAAAATGACTTTTAACATTATAAATACCTAAATCAGACCACTTTCTATACTCTTTTACACAGGTTGACACACATGGTTTCAACAATATTGTCAGGATACCACACTAACTGGTGCAGCTTAGAAAGGAAAAGGCTATTATGAACTACAGCAATTTTACTGGCAGCAAATGTGGTTAGTGATTTTTTTATATAGGAATACAGGCCATGTTATGTCATCCAAGCTTATAAATCATCCTGTAATTTTTATAAATAAGGTATGCAGGAGTTTGTACATCAAGCTATTTTTAGGTCAAAGCACAAGACCATGGGCAAATTGTCAGCAATTTTATGTGTTCCATGCACCAGGCTATTGAGGCTTGAATAGTGATAACAAATCACATGCAAATTTATTGTTATCACTTGCACATAAATCTACTGCAGATTCCAACAACGTACAAATGCTACAGGGTTGTAACCATGAAAAAGATCTTAACTAAAGGATTGAGGCTTGCTTCAGCCTTCACCGTTTTGGTCTCTATCAGAGAGGGTGAGGGGTGCATCTTTGCTCAAATAGGTGCCTTCTTTACTCTAAGAAAAAGGACAACAATCCTTATCTCACTTATCACCTTTCCCCTTCCTTACAACCACACCCTCCATCATAGAAAAAAAATCTGAATGTATGCAATGACTTGGATCTTATTCATTACGAATAAGATTACACAGCATGTAATTACACAGCATGTCTAGAAGTTATTCCATGGATCATGTCAAGAGTTAATCAGCCCAGCACTAAACCAAAATCACGTTGTAGTGCCCAAAACTGAATGCAGTATTCTAGATTCATCTGACCAAGCTGTATAAAATTTGAGTGACAGTTTTTTATTCTTGGTCTTAAAGATCCCTCAAAATAAAAGTTCATTTTTTCCAGTGGCTTTTTTTTGCACCTTGAAGCTTTTTAATAGCTTCAGATGATATGCTTGAAGAGCTGAACTCAATTTTCTCCATTCTCTACAGTTCCGTTTCTTTCCTCATTTGATCTCTCAAAATTGAACTTTGTAAGCTGTAGGTCAGGCTACTCATTTAATATGAGAAATATTCCCTTTCAGCATAAATTAGTTTGACTTCTTATTTCCATTCTGAAGTGTCTGCTGTTGGCCTCCTCTACTGCTACGATGAGGCCCAATGCGGGATGAGGGTGGAACACCTTGTATTCCATCTGGGTAGCCTTCAAACAGATGGCATAAACATATATCTCTATAACCTTTGGTAATTTCTCCCCTCTTCATCCCAACTCCTTTCCTTCCACCCACTCTTCTTATTCTGGCTTCTACCCCCTTCATTTCCACTCTCGATGAAAGGTCTCCATCTGAAACATCAGCTGTTTTTTTTTCCCCTCCATAGATGCTGCCTACTGAGTTCCTCCAACATCCTGTGTGTGTTTCCCAGTTCAATATTATACTATCTGCAAACTTGAATGCACTATTCTTGATTTGTCACCCTAAATCATTATTAAAAGTTGGGGCTCTGAAACCACAGAAGAGATCGTTTTGGACTTTGGCAGAGTAATTTCCAATTATCCTATGATTAGGGATAGTTAGCATGACTTTGTGAGGGGCAGGTCATGCCTCACTAGTCTGATCGACTTTTTCTAGCAAGTGACGAGACAAACTGATGAAGGTAGAGGGGTGTGTATAGATTTTAGTAAGCTTCCTCATACTAAGCTCATTCTGAAAGCCAGCAGGCATGGGATCCAGAGAAACTTGGCTATGTGAATTCAGAATTGGCTTGACCACAGAAAGGCAGATGATGGTAGAAGATGGAGTGCATTCTGACTGGAGGTCGGTGACCAGTGGTGTTCCACAGGGATCTGTTCTTTCTCATCTTTATAAATGACTTAGATGATGGAAGGGGAGGGTGGCCTAGTTGGTTTGCAGAAGACCCCGAAGGGCTGCTTGTGTTGTGGATGGTGTAGGATTTTGCCATAGGTTACAACAGGACCTTGATAGGATGCGGAGCTGGACTGAGAAGTGGCAGATGGAGTTCAATCCAGAAAAGTGTGAAGCAGTCCAATCACAAACAAAGGAAAATCTGCAGATGCTGGAAATCCGAGCAACACACACAAAATGCTGGAGGAACTCAGCAGGCCGGGCAGCATCTATGGAAAAGAGTACAGTCGATGTTTTGGGCCAAAACCCTTTGGCAGGACCTGCTGAGTTCCTCCAGCAAAGTGTGAAGTAATGCACTTTGGAAAGTTGAACTTGAAGGCAAAATATACATTTAATGGCAGGATTCTTGGCTGTGTGGAAAAACGGAGGGATTTTGGGTCCATATATCCCTCAAAGTTGCCATGCAAGTCAAAAGAATGGTTAAGAAGGCATTGTTGGACTTCATTAGTTAGGAGATTAAGTTAAAGAGCCATGATGTTATGCAGCTCTATAGATCTCTGGTTAGACCATATGTAGAATATTGTGTTCAGTTCTGGTCACTTCATTGTAGGAAAGATGTAGAAGCTTTAGAGAGGATGCAGAGAAGATCTACCCTGGTGCTGCCTAGATTAGAGAGTATATTTTAAAAGGAAAGGTTGAACAAGTTAGGAATTTTTTCGTTGGATTGAAGGAAGATGAGTGGAGACTTGATAAGAGGTCTTTAAGATGACAAGAGGCATAGATGAGATGGACAACAACTACTTCCCAGGGTTGCAGTGTCCAATATGAGAGGACATATTTTTAAGGTGGCTGGAGGAAAGTACAGGGTGGATGTCAGGGGTAGTTTTTTTACACATAGAGTGGTAAGTGCATGGAACGTACTGCTGGGTGTGATGGGAGAGGCAGATATATTAGGGACATTTAAGAGATACTTAGATAGGCATATGGATGAAAGAAAAATGGAGGGCTATGTGGAAGGGAAAGGTAAGATTGAAGTTGGAGTGGTTAAGAGTAAGTCAATTCAACAACGTGTGGCCAAAGTGCCTGTACTTTGCTGTACTGTTCTATGTTCGATCCTCTGTCTCACTTCCTATCTTTGTATGAATTCCTACATCAAAATGAAAAGGATTTAACATGCTGTAATTTTTACTAGTGACCTCGTACAGAATGCCTTTTGGAAATCCATGCACAAGGCTTCTGTAGATATGACACGATTAGTGAGCAATTAACAGAATTTGATTAGGTTACTCATACACAAGATATCCTGTACAAAGTGAGATTGGCTTGTATTTGCTCACTTGTTCAGTCAGGCAATCTCTGATGACAGGATCCACTATGTTTTCTACAACAGACAGCTCTACACTTAGTACATTTCAAATACAATGTCAGAATTACAATGAGAGAGTGAGAAGATTAGAGCAGCACTTATGCAATTTTCCTCTCAACTATTAATTTCTGAATTGGGATGTATCAATAACTGGAGATTTACTACCTATTCTCTGTTTCATTATCTTGCTCTTTCTCAGGTATTTTATTCTTTTCTTCTTGTAGATTGCCAGATGGTTTTGTGTGTGGTTGGTAAATTCATTAACATGAAATATTAAAGCCTGGACTTTTGTTTTATATTCATTGTTTTCTTTTTGTAATTTTTTTATTGAAGTTCAACATCAAATAAACAGTTCTTTTCTTTTTAAATCTTTTTATTAATTTTAAACAAACATAAATGAAACATGAATACAGAGAGTTTGAAAGTGCATAATTAATAGGTTAAGTACACATTCATATAGATGATAATCCATATATAATAACCTCCCAAACTCATAGTAATTACGAAAAAAGGGAGTAAATAAGAAGAAAAAAAAATCCCCACAAAAGAAAAGAAAACCTAGCCAACATGGGCCATTGCATTATGTCAAATATACACAGCAGTGTCAATAATTCCGTACCTCCATCCAGATAATTAAGGATAATAAGAGCAGGGTTTAGGAAAAGTCAGTTTTACTGATATGAAAATGTTGGATAAATGGTCTCTGAGTTTCTTAAAATTTAACTGAAGAATCAAAGACAACACTTCTAATTTTTTCTAAGCTCAAACAAGAAATAGTTTGAGAAAACCACTGAAATATAGTTGGAGGATTAATTTCTTTCCAGTTCAATAGGATAGATCTTCTAGCCATTAATGTAACAAATGCAATCATCCATCGAGCTGAGGGGGGATAAACAAATATTATCTGCCATTGGTAAACCGAAGATTGCAGTGATAGGATGCAGTTGCAATTTAATATTCAGAACTGTTGAAATAATACCAAAAATACCTTTCAAATAATTTTGCAAACAAGGGCAAGACCAAAACATGTGGGTCAATGAAGCTACTTTTACTATTTTACTATTGGGCAGTCAATATTCGATATTTAATATTTTGGACACAAGAATCGATTATAGCATCTTGCCCACAATGGATAAATTTGGAATGTAAATCTGTACAAGACTTTTCATTGTTTTCAATTTTAGGATCTTCACTTCCTTTTTTTATCTAAATTGAATAAACAAATAACTAATCCTATAGTTAAACATACATTGCGAATATGGTTTCAATTTCATAAATTTTTTGGCTTAAATAAGTTTATCTTATCAAGCCCTATTATATCTAACATTTTTTTTCGACCCTTTTTTATGGATCAAGCCTTTGTATTATGGAAAACAAAAGGTATAACATGTTTTCATGATCTATTTTTAGATAATAGTTTTATGTCCTTTGAACAGCTATCTAATAAATATAATTTACCTAAAACTCATTTTTTTAGATATTTGCAAGTTAGAAATTTCTTGAATAATATGTTACAGTCTTTTCCAAAATTATGTCCAGTGGACATTACGGAAAAAAATTTAGCTCTGAATCCTTGCCAGAAGGGTTTAGTAGCCACCATTTATAATATGATCAAGAAAATACAGCCAGAAGTATCAGAAAAAATTAAGAAGGAATGGGAAAATGAACTTCATTGTCTTATACCCACTGAGCAGTGGGAGAAAATTTTACAATTAGTCAATTCCTCTTCTATTTGTGCTAAACATGCCCTAACACAATTTAAGGTTGTACATAGGGCTCACATGTCCAAGGATAAACTTGCTTGATTTTACTCTCATGTTAATCTAACCTGTGACAGATGTCAATAGACAATAGACAAAAGGTGCAGAAGTAGACCATTCGGCCCTTTGAGCCTGCACCGCCATTTTGAGATCATTCTGAAGTAGCTTCATTGACCTAAACAAATATTTCCATAAGATGTAATTCAGACATTGTACATATATATCATATAACCATATATCACAAATCTCCACGAAGTATTTATCTGAGGTACACACTTATAGAAAAGAGTGGAAAGAAAAAACAAGCAAAAGGAAAGAACTATGTACAAGTAGGGAGTGATTTTTTTTTACAACAGATTCATTGATTTGTGATAATAAAATCAGGCCTATGAGGCATTATGTAGTTAAACCATTTTTCTCAGTATGAATCAAATTGTTCCAAATTGGATAAAATTCTCTTATGTTTGATTGGATTTAATAGCCCACTGACATTAAAAGAAATGAATTTTACCTTGTCCTTAGCCATCTGTATTTATCTGTATTTATCATTGAAATTAGAATAAGAACCAAGAAATGCAAATAATAACAAAAATGGCAACGAACGTGTGATTCTAAGGCTGAGGGCTCTAGTAAATGACCCTGCACTGAGCTAGAGGAAATGTCTAGCTGTGGGGGATAACCCCTCCTACTTGTGAGTTGAGGGCCCCCATTGCAGTATTCATAAAAGTCAGTGAACAAATCCATTACACAAAAAAGATTTCCCTGTGTACTCCTCCATATATATATATATATATATATACACACACGCACACGCACACGCACGCACACGCACACACACACACACACACATATATATATATATTCTCATTTTGGTGGGGAAAAAAGAGTAAGTGAGCGAATAAAGAATAACAACTAAGTAATATAAAATCCACATTATAATAAGTATTTCTCAAGATAGGTGTATCACCAGTTACTTTTACTTCTGTTAGCTTCTCAACATTTTTAAAGTTAGCCAAACCTTATGGCTCTTCTGAAGGGGGTGAGGACTGTCTTTGGGAAACTCCCGGTCTCTTCCTGATATATTTCTCTCGGCCTCCTCCCATCTCCTGCCTTCTCGATTCTTGCACTATTTCCCAAGCAGAGCAGGATAATTCCTCAGTCAGGCTTTCCCTCATTTTGGTCATGCTGATGGGCAACCCTCTGGCCTTCATGTCTGTAGTCGCCTCTTCCACTGTCTGGTATAACCGCGTCCTGTTGTCATAAAACACTCGAAGTTTAGCAGGGTACAGAGTTTGAAATCTAATCTTTTTTCGCTTTAGTACTCGCTTTACTTTGGAGTATTCTTTGTGTTTCTGGAGGACCACGGGGGGGGGGGGGTAATCTTTGTCAAAATATATTAATTTATAATCAAAAAACACTCTCTTCTTACTCCAGGCCCTTCGTAGAATCTCCACCTTGGTGCTGTACCAAAGGAACTTAATTATAATTGAGCGTGGCTTTCTATCCTGGGTAGGTTTTGGGACTAACGTGTGGTGGGCTTTTTCGACTTCCAGCTTCATAGCCGAGGGAAGATCCCGCACGTCCCGCAGTAACTTTCCGACAAACTCCGTCATAGATGAGCCCTCCGCCCCTCCGGGAACGTTGTAGATTCTGACATTTTTCTGCCGTGATCTTCCCTCCAGGTCAAGCAGTTTACCTTCTTGGTGATATGATATTTTTATTGTCTTACTCAGTATCCATTCCACGTTTTGAACATGATCTTCCACCTTCTCAATTCGAGACTCTGCCACAGCTATTTTTTGATTGACGCTGGCGAGCTCTGACTGAATATCACGGAGCTGCTGTTTTATATCTTTCTGGACCTCCATTATTTCTTTCAGGATTTTGAAGATATTCGCCGCTTTGCCTGAGCGAGGCCCAGCGTCCGCCTTGCTAGCACGCGGTCAGGTAGGAGAGCCGCTCGCTGCACTCCTCTCGCCCGCAGGCTCTGCAGTGTCGCTTTTTTAATTTCCATTCTTTTTTCCCATTCTTGCCCCTCTTTTCAGTTCAAATATTTTTTGAAAAATATTATATTTGATGGGATAACGGGGCTAAATACACGTTTTTCCGGAGGAGCTAGTGACTTAAGCTGCCATTCTCCTATATTCATTTTTTTCATGATGTAGACATTGCTGCCAAGGTTGGTATTTATTGTCCATTTCTAGTTATCCTTCATTAGCTTAATGAGGAAACCAAGATGGCTGAAGCTGATTGCACATACAGTCAGCCCTCCTTATCCGCGAGTTCCGTATGCACGAATTCAACGAACCGTGAATCGAGAAAACACTGAAGTGCTCTTTGAGCACTTGTTGTTCGAGCATTGTTCGCCTCACATCTCGTTCGTTCGCTACTTTGTGCCTGTGAAAAAATGGCTCCTAAAAAGCAATTAGGTGGTCAAAGTTCATGATAAAGTGCTTGTGAAGACTGAGAGTGCATTAAGTGTGTGGCTAGAGGACATGTCACTGAAGCATATCCCTGTCGATGGCCAAATTATATGTGAAGAAGATCTTAGTCTGTACTGAGCACTACTGTGACGGGGTTGATGAGAGCGAGAGAAAAGAGTTTCAGGCTAGTAAGGGATGGCTGGCTGGCAATGCAAAGCGCTACAGCCTCAAGAACGTAAAGATAACGAGAGAATCGGAATCATCTAACGCTGAGGCAGCAGCAGCGTTTCCAGAAGAGCTGCAGTTCTGAAGTCTCGATGTACAACACTTGAAGATCCTCAGCCCTCAACCTCCAAAGTTCCTGACTTTAGTATTATTGAGCCTCCTCCATAGCATACTTATTCCCTAAACAAGACAGTGTAACAACTACTGTACAGGTATTACAAGTTTTACTCGTTGTTTGATCATTGTTTGCCTCGCGTCTGGTTCGTTCGCTGCTTGTGTTGTGAGCGAGAGGAACATGTACCGTTTGTTTTTCTTGTCAATATTCCCTAAGCATTACAGTATAACAACTATTTACATAGCATTTACATTGTATTAGGTGGTGTAAGTAATCTAGAGATGATTTAAAGTATGTGGGAGGATGTGGGTAGGTTATATGCAAATACTATGCCATTTCATATAAGGGACTTGAACATCTGCATTTTTTAGTATCCACGGAATTTCCTGGAACCAATCCCTCGCTGATAAGGAGGGCTGACTGTACTTGTCTTTTACACTCACATATTGTGCCCTAACATAATTGAGGATAGGAATGTTTTGTCCATTAGCTGAACAACAAAAAAAATTGGAAATGTTGGCTGCCTGAAAATTCTTGAAATACTCAGCCAGTGAGGCAACATCACTGACGGAGAAATAGAATTATTGGTTCAGGTTGCAGACATTTTATTAGAGCTCCCATTAACTATTTAATTGTCCAGCACCCTCCATAACTAGATGTGGCATGAATGTAGAACTTTGACTATTCCATTGGCTGTGGTGTTGTTTAGCTTTGTTTAGCTGCTTATCATACATGTAGTCATGCATTATGAGTTTGGACAGGTTGTTTCCTCATTTTGGGGTATAATTAGTGCTGCTAGTAGAGCACCAATGGGGTAGAGAATCAGTGGGGTGGAAGCTGGTTTGCATGATGGACTGGGCTCTGTTCACATCTCTCTGCAACTTCTTATGGTTTTGGACAGAGTAGCTACCATGCATCGGAATAAGATGATTTCTCTGGTGCATCTATAAAACTTGGTAAGTCATTGGGGACATGCTGAGTTTCTTTAGCCTCTGAGGAAAGAGACACATGGGTGTACTTTCTTGGCCAGGGCATCCTCATGCTAGATATGCATTAATTGCTGATGATATATGCACCTAGGAAATTGAAGCTTTCAACCATCACCACATCAATGTCATTGATACAGGCAGGGGCTTCCTGAAGTCAGTGATCATCTCCTTCATTCAGCTGATATTAAGGGAAAGGTTGTCTTGACACAATTCCGCTGGACTCTGGTACCTTCCTGGACTTTGTCTCATCCTTGTTTAAGATTGAGCTAACTATGGTGGTGTCACCGCCAGTCTTGTAGATGGGGTTAGAGCAGAATTTAGTCACACCATCATGAGTGTGTGTGTGGGGGTGGGGAGGGGTAGGAGTCTCTCTCAACTCATGGATCTCATGTAAACCCAGTTTATCTTTCGCTAAATTGCTTATTTCAGTCTAATAACCGGGCAATGCCACATTCACAGGGTATTCTGTCATAAGATATGAGTAGGTATAAATGGCCATTCTCTTTCTAAACATCTATACCTTCCCTCGTTCTTTAAAAATGATTCTCAAGTTATATGCCCTTAACCAAGCACTGATGGCTTGGTGTTCCATTCAACTAATAATGCTCTTTTTACTCCATTAAAATAGTATAAACACAAGTTGTCTTTCTGATTAAAAATTATTAATGATGGCTTGATTACTGCAGATACAATGCATTGTTAGTACACTAGACTAGAGTGTTCAGCAAAAGACGTGTTTTGCTTTTGGTAAATGGTTGGCAAAGCACACTTTGACACTGTATCAAGCTTACTGTTAATTTCTGTATGTATAATAAGGCAATATTAAGAAATAACATGCAGTAAAATTAATTTGACAATATTTTGAAACCTGTAGCTTTTGCATTCAATGTCACTTTTGTTTGCTTCTTGTGCATTTGATGCTACTTGTTCAGAATGAAGACAGAACAGGGTCCTGTCACTTCACAGAAGAAATACATCCCAGATCTCATGGAGTCGGGTTCCAGAGCTATGTCTCAAAATGGTTTCTTTTGAAAGACTGTATATTTAGTTTCAAAATGTAAATTGTTTCTCTTCATTTTATTTGAGAATTTTATTAGTTATAAGATTAAGTTTAACTGATACCTCTGAAATATCATTTTCTTTTCAACCATTAATAAAAAAAGATAGTCTGTTATTATTTCAACATATTGACATTTCATTACCATCCAGTTGCCATAAATAGCAGCTTCTGTTTGCTATGTGTCAGCTCATTGCAGTTGTAGAAAACTGCCAGTTACATAAAGTTAGCTCTCTCCATGATTGGCACGGTCACCTAGAGTGCCATATGGCCAGTAAATGTGCATCAGTAGCAGTTAGTCTGGCAGAAAGCTAATTCTTTTTTATTGGGTATCAATGCGTAAAGGCCAGTATATATAGACCATCCTTAATTGCCATTGAGATGTTTGTAATGAGTTGCCTCCTCGAATCATTGCAGAATTACGGTGAGTGTACTTTGACTTTGCTGTTGGCAGGGAGTTCTAGAATTTTAGATCAGATAACAATTAGGGAATGTTTTTTTTATTGATCTGAACATTTCTGGGGAAACGCCAGGGACAGCTACCATGGATTTACTAAAATAAGGTCATGCCTGATATATATCTTTGATGCCAACAGGGGTTGTAGATTTGATAGATCACATTGTTGATGAAAGACATCTAACAAAATCCTACACTGCAGACTGACATGAAATGTTTGCGGAGTGTCGTTAGAGAAGCATCTTGACACTGATCGAGTTGTGCTCCGTAAATTTAAGCTTTCCAAAAATACATAGTAAATTTAAATATTTTCATTATTTTGTGAAGTTATCTATGCTTTGATCATTAAGTCCACAGGTGAGTCATATTTTAAAATGGGGTGGCATGGTAGCATAGGGTTCGCTCAATGCTGTACAGCACTGGCTATAAGATTGGAGTTCGTTTCGTGTTGCTGTCTGTAAGGAGTCTGTACGTTCTCTCTGTGCCTATGTGAGTTTCCTCCAGGTGCTCTGGTTTTCTCCCTCATTCCAAAAATGTGCAGATTAAGGTTAGTGAGTTGTGGGTGTACTGTGTTGGTGGCAACACTTGTGGGCTGCCCAGCACACTCCTTGTTGATACGATTTAACACAGCTGCACATCTCATTGTATGTTTCAATGTGGTGGTGGTGGTGGTGTCTCAAAGGACAATGGGTGATGATCATCAGAAGCCTGGGTGAAAGATATGGAGATTCTGAGATGCCCAGTCATCAAAATTCCCTTCTTGGCCTCACCATTGTAGTCCAAAGGACAGTTTATGAAACAGTATGTTTGGCACCAGCTTGGCTGCAGGAGCTGCTGTAAAGATTTTCAGTGATGTCCAGCTGCCTGAGGGACTCCACTCCAGATTTGCTGTCTGTGTTTACTCTGGTAGCCTTCGAGAATCTGCCCACAAGGCAGGGGACTGTTTACCCAGAGCTGGGGATCTGGTTCACGAGCACTGGTGGGCCCGTGTGCCTCATGTGCAGGGACCAGATTTCCTCCTCATCTTCTGTAGTTCAGCCTGAGTACAAAAGGTTTTGGTTTCCATGTGTCGCCAGCAAAGAGGCACTACACGAGGCTTGTTTTTGGAGAGGCTATGTACTGGCAGGGAGAGACTTACACATACAGCTCTCCTTTTCGCAACACCAGCGGTGGAAGCTGTAAGTGACAGCAACAAGCACTATCCAGTGCACTACCACACTAGATGCATCACAGCAACCATTTTGACACCTTTTCAACAACCATTTCAATGTACATGTGACAATCTTTAAAAAAAGAACAAATCTGAACAAACTGTTATGGAACAAACTGTTATAGTCTACAAATAAATAAGTCTACAAATAGATTAGCCTGTACAGCTCTACCTTTGCCCAGCTGCAGAATGATGACGTGAACAGCTACCTTCTATGCAGGGGCCTTTTTGAGGTTCTTAATTGGTTGTTATGTGACTTGGAGAGAACATTGTGAGTACTGGTGTTTCCATATGATCTCTGTAGATGTTCTAGTGGGTGAAAGAGCTTACACATTTGGGAGGTGCTGTTAAACGTGTCTTTGGATGTTGCTGCATGCATATTGTAGGTCACCGTTATGCCAGAGGTAGGGGGACTGAATGCTTTGGATTCTGGGTGGACACCAGTCACATATTCTGCTGTTTCTTGGCTTGGTTCTGGAGTTCTACCTTAAACCATAAGACATAGGAGCAGAATTAGGCCATTCAGCCCATTGAGTCTGCTATGCAGTTAAAGAGTATTTCATTTCCATCTTCTTACTAATACTACCAGGCAGGTGGTACAGAATCATTCGATCCCACACCATCAGGTTCAAGAACAGTTATTAACCCAAACCATCAGGCTCCTGAACCAGCATGGATAAATTCAATCAACATTACAGGTTCACTTTCAAGGAGTCTACAACTCGTATTCTCAATATTATCTTAATTTGCAATTTGTCCTGGTTGTTAGTCTTTTCTCTTTTATAGTTTTTTGTAAAATTTTATTGTATTTTTTCATGTAAATGCCTGGAAGAACATTTTATTAAGTTGCTTGATAAGCTTCCCCATGTAGGCTCATTCAGAAAGTGAGGAAGTATGGGATCCAGAGAAACTTGTCTGTGTGAATTCAGAACCGGCATGCTCATAGATGCAGAGAGTGGTTATAGATTGACCCTATTCTGACTGAGTTGGCCAGTGGTGTAGTGGCATCAGCACCGGACTTTGAAGCAAATGGTTCTGGGATTGAATTTGGCCAGCTCCTTGCAAGCTTTCCATCCATACTGGGTTGTGTTGAGCTAACAAAGTGACCTTGTAAAAAATAGACAAAGGCTAAAGAAATGGCAAGGTTGCCACCTGATGAGCCACAAAGCATGAAGAGGAACAACATCATTTTGACGGGAGGTCAGTCAGCAGTGATATTTGGCAGGGATCTTTTCTGTGACCCCCGTGCTTTAGGACTTGGATGAGGAAGTTTGGGTTACAATAGGAAATTGATAAATGAAGCAAAGCTGGGCTGAGGAAGTAGCAGATGGAGCTCAACCTGCAAAAGTGTGAAGTAATTCATTTTGAAAAGTTGAAATTGAAGGCAAAAAGCAGGATTAATGGAAGGATTCTTAGCAATGTAGAGAGTTCTTGGGGTTCATATTGATAGTTCCCTCAGAGCGGCCACACAAGTTGACAGGGTTGTTAGGGAGGATGGCATTCATTAATTAGCCTTGAGATAATATTGCAGCTCCATAAAACCCTGGTTAGACCACACATAGAATATTGCATTCTGTTCTGGTTGCTTCATTATTGCAAGGATGTTGAGGCTTCAGAGAAGGTAGAGATTTACCAGAATGCTGCCTGGGTTGGAGCACAAGTCTTATGAAGATAGGTTGAGTGAGCTAGGGTTTCTCTTTGGAGCAAAGGGGGATGAGATGTGACTTGATAGAGGTGTACAAAATGATAAGACACATAAATGGAGCGGACAACCAGTGACTTTCTCCCAAAGTGGAAATGGCTAATAGAAGGGGATTTTAAGGTGATCGGAGGAAAGTACAGAGGGGATGTCAAAGGTAATATTTTACATAGAGAGTGGTAGATATATGGAAAGTACTGGGGTGGTGATAGAGACTTTAGGGACTTTTAAGAGATTCTTATTTAAACATATGAGTGATAGAAAAATGGAGAATGGGAAGGTTAGATTGATGTTGGAGTAGGTTAAAAGGTTGGCACAACATTGTGGGCCAAAGGGCCTGTACTGAGCCGTAATATTCTATGTTCTAAAATTAATCTCAGGGTATTATATGGTAACGTATACAGTATGTACTTTGACAATAAATTTACTTTGAACTTTGAAGGATACTTGGTCTTTTACTTGTCTTTGCAGCCACAGCATTTAAATTGTTAGAGAATACATTGCTAAGTGGTGCAGAGGATGCTTTGAGTAACGAATAATGTAACTCTTAGACATATCCATTTTGCTTAAAGCTTAACTTTAAGAAATAGATGCAGTACTATATGCTTAGAAATTACGGCTCTAGAACTTCATTACCTCCTTTAAAAGACTGATGTTTCTTTCCTCCTGTAAAGATTTTGCCTTGTCTTTAGATCAGTGGTTTCTAAAGTAACTGATATTGCCCCTTCCAGGGGCAATGGGGGTTTCTAAGGAGGCAAAAAGATAAAGAGGACAGTGGGGGGGGGGGTCACTCAGTAAAGGGGCGGGGCTAACTGAGGGATTACCGGCTTAATTTAAGAAGTGCATTACATATTGTAAACATTTGATCCTCAATGGCTTATAATTAATTACAATGATCACGTAATCACCTCATTTCTTGCTAGCTCACAGTTCTCTTAGATTTTGCTTGAAGCATGTTATGATTGTTGAAAAGCAACATTACTGTTCTGTATTTGGCATATTATGAGAAGTCTGGACTGAAGAAATAGTGTTACTTTCGAGTGCGGGGACATCACATTATTGCCATTCACTAGCGTAGTAGTGTAAGTTAGTAGGATTCCCATACTCTAATCATGTATTGACACATTTCCTGTGAATTAGTGTATGGTGTTCAATGGGGTAAAGTTTAGAATCTTTCCTTTTGAGATACTGTTCCACTTTATGTACCTTCAGGCAAAGGGTCAGACTTTTCCTGAGCTATGATGATGTCATAACTTGCCCCTTTATTGATCACTATTCTTGAGGTTGGACTTAAACAATAGGCAACTGACTGTAGTTGTTAATCCATAATGAATCAGAGTAAAGGAAAAAAGAAGTGTAGACAATAGTGTGGAGTATCTGAAATATGGATTTATACCAGCACCAAGCAACAAGCAGCCCTCAAAGTGTCTTTTGTGCAAAGAAGTTTTTTCAAAATGAGGCAATGAAACCATCCAGGCTCCTTGAACATTTGAAGAGAATACACTGATAAAGCAAAAAAAATCTGGCATATTTTCAGTGAAAATATGTGACAGAAAACACTTCAAAACATGTGTGCCAGCACTTTACAACAAAATAGTGATGGTTTGTGTGCTTCACACAACATTTCATGATTCATTGCTATATCTGGAATGCTCCATACAACTGGAGAAGAACTGATTCTGCCAGCAGTAAAGGAGGTTCTGAGTACAGTTTTGCATACGTCACCAAGTAAGTAAAGTGATTCTGCTCAGCAATAACTCTTCAATGACGAATAGATATAATGTCTCAGAATGTGGAAGACACATGCAACATACTCAGGAAAACAGAATTTGCTTTGCAGCTGGATGAGTGAACTTTACCAGGCAATGAATCTTTGTTTCTTGGTTATGCTTGCTTCATAAAAAATGAAATCATGGATCAAAAATAGTTGCTTGCAAGGGAACTAGAGACAGATACAAAGGGGGAGTTAATATTTTTTCAAAGAGATGGGCATTCCACTTACCAACATTCTTGCTTCTGCAACACAAGGGGCACCATCAATGACAGAACACCACTGTCCCACTATTACTTTCTTGAAAAAAGCTGTACCTAACATATTTACCATTCACTGTAATTCACAGACAGCATCCTGTCACATAAAACCAAAGTGATCAGCTGTACAAATTATTAATACTATTAGCTGTAGATAAAATCAAGCCACATGCTCTCAGTCTTTTTCAAGAGCTTTATATTGAGAATAATAACTGTTAGAATGCTTGTTGTTGCACACATAAGTCAGATTGCCCTCAAAAAGAAACTGTCTGAGATGCTTTTGTGTGCTTTTTTGAAACTGTGATACAATTTTCTGAAGACTTGAATGCTTCATTCAGGAACCATCTGAAGAATATTAGGCATGACGTTGCTTATTTGTCAGAATTTAATACAAACTTTAATCAAATCAATGTTCAGCTACACGGAAATGATGTGACTCTTATCACAGTCAAATCTGTCATCTCCACATTTCTGTCCAAGGTAACACTATTTATGTGCAACGTTGGCTGTCACAGCCTTTTCCAATTTCCGAGCCTCAGAGTTGGAAGAGAAAGAAAAAATACCAGATGAAGATCTTTAAGTATACAGTGCTCACCTGGGTGAGCTGCATAAAGACATGTCAGAGAGATTTCAGGAAATTCTCTTGATTGTAATTCCAGATTGGGTAATTAATTCATTCCAGAACACCTGTAATGAGAAATTAACAGGACGGATGGAGCTTGCTACAAAATGACTTTGAGTTGAAGTTGCGGTTTTAAAAAAATCATATAGAGACTTTTAGTTGCAGAAGGAAATCTCTGAATGCTACCCTGAACTGTGGGAAAAGATCAAGAGGTTCTTTAATACCTTTCCAAAATCATCTTCAGTGGAGCGTGGTTTTAGTGCAACCAACTCCTTTCAAAGCAACAAGGCAGACTGCAAATTACTGAACATGGGGATCTGAGACTCTTCCTGAGTGACGTTCAGCCTGATGTTGAGAAGCTGATATCACTGCACCAATCCCCTCCACCTCATTGAAAGGTGAAAAATCAATGAAGTAGTGAATAGTTGGACTACTAATGTACATTCTAAAATTGCTGATGAAAACTGGTTTTACTGTAATTAAAGAAATACTTTTATTGGTAGCTTTAAATAGATTTGAAAGTTCAAAAAGTAAAAAGTTCAAAATTTTTTATCAGACTACATCCATGTCATCACGTAAAACCCTGGGATTCTTTTCCATGCAACAGAATAGTAACTGTAAACACCATCAATGAAAGAGCAAGAGCATAGAAGGCAACAAACTGTGCAAATGCAAATATGAACAATTAGCAATAAATAACGAGAGCGTGAAGTAACAAGATAAAAAGAGTCCTTAAAGTGAGATCATTGGTTGTGGGAACATCTTAATAGACCCTGAACAATTTTGCAGTTATAATGGATTCTGGTTAATTGGGTCCAGCACATTTTGGCCCAGTTAAGTGGCTGCTTCAATTATCCAAAGTTTCATGGGAATAGTTAAAAAGATATAAAAAAGAAAAACTATCATTTAACTGAGTAACAAATTATGTATTTAAATGAAACACAGAGCAAATTAGAACATTATCAATATTACTACAGTACTATAAAACCTTGTATTAGTTCATGATTGTTACCAATGGAGGAAATCATCTAACACACACTGGCATAGTACTCGATTGGTAAACTATCCATTCTCAGCCCCTTGAAGCGTCAAGGTTTAACACTTTTACCAATAGCAAACAATTTTTCTTATCCGTTCCTGACATATTTGAATAACGTAGCACAGTAATGCGATCCATTGCTTTCTTTGAACCTGATAGCGTTGTATGTTTGTAGCCAAGTGAACCATTAGGCTTGGTACAATTTTAAAAAAAGGCATTTTCATCAGCATTATAGATGTCATGGGTTTTGTAGATTTCTGTGTTTCCCCACTTAGAATGTCAGCACCATCATTCTCGCTGCAACACACACAAAATGCCAGAGGAACTTAGCAGGCCAAGGAGCATCACTAGAAAAGAGTAAACAGTCGACATTTCATACTGAGACCTTTCATGAAGGGACTGAAAATCGACTGTTTACTCTTTTCCATAGATGTTGCTGGGCCTGCTGAGCTCCCCCAGCATTTTGCTTGGATTTTCAGCAACTACAGATCTTCTCGTTTGTGATTTGATTACTACACTGAGAAGTCCCTTCCAGGGATGCCTACTGTGAAGAAATATAAATCTTCACTCCTATCGGACTCCCTCTTCTCCAGCCCTGTATCTCTTTCACCATTCAACTTCCCAGCTCTTTACTTCATCCCTTCCCCTCCTGGTTTCACCCATCATCTTGTGTTTTTCTCCCCTCCCCCACTTTGTATATCTACAGTACTCATCCTTTTATATCTACTCATCTTTTTTTCTCCAGTCTTGTGAAGAGTTTTGGCCGGAAATGGCGATTGTACTTCTTTCCATGGGTGCTGCCTGGCTTGTTGAGTTTTTCCAGCATTTTGTGTGTGTTGCTTGGATTTCCAGCATCTGCAGATTTTCTCTTGTTTGTCACACACACACCTTGTCCAGTTTCAATGGCTAACCATTGACTGAGGGCCTCTTCAACATCTGAATTGTTACCTTAACAGTTTTGTTTTTGGGATGTTCCCTGTTGCCTCTCACATAATGCCCATTCTCCTCACAGCCTATTTTGCAGATGCCTCAGGCACTCCAGTTATCTCTGCCAGCTGGCGATGAACGGTGTTAGGCGGATGGCTTTTAATGTGGTCCAGTAGGGTAATGTTTTCAGCTAATATTACATTTTTTATGCAATAGTCTCAATAATGTTTTAAAGTCAAAATAACAAAATTATCAAATATTACTGTTTTTGAATCATCGTCCTTCAGCCCAAATGGATAATATAGCCCAAGCACATGCAGCTGACCATCTCCTGCCCTAATTAAGCAGCAAAATGTCCCAAATCAATGAAGGCAATCCGGCTATTTTCTCTGTTTTTGTTCTTCAGGAGTTGTCCCACATAAGCGACTTCCCCGATTAAACAATGGCTCAATTAAACTGAATCCACTGCTTTGAATTTGCAGTTCATACTTTCTTTCACCGAGCATCATAGATCAAATTTTTTTATAGTTTTAATTTAACTGGCCGAAAAGGGAGAGGCTGGGGACAGTCTGGCAGCCAAGAAACTGGTATCCAGTAAAGTTTGGAAACCATTGATCTGGATGAATGTTGGTGTCCTGATTTTCTGATGATGCCAGTCCCATATGTTCCCCAAAGTAATTGAAATTGCTGTATGTGGGGGCGGGAGTGTGGGGTTAGTTTTCACACAGATGGTCTTTCATGGTGTTAAGAGTTTGGTGCTGCATGGGGAGACAGTTCTTTTTCTTTCCCGGGTTCTTTTTAACTCAGAATTCCAGCAGCTGCAGTGTTTTATTTCCACAGTTCCAACAGGTTGTTTTCTTCTGTTGTGTGTTTTCCCTCGTAATAATAGTGTACCTCGTTCTGCCCGATCGGCTCCATTAGGCTTCATCACCCTTTCACAGGCTTGAATTATTTGTCTGCTTTTGCTTTTCACTGAATCAAATACATTCCCTTTGTTCTCTTTATCCTTTGCACTTCTGAATATTTAAAAATGCTTTTTAAAAAAAAGAATTCCCAAATTTGAAGAAATAATATTTCAGTCAATAACAATCTTTGCTGCTCATTTCACAGTTGCTGCCAATTTGTGGAACTTCTCTAGTATTTTGTTACTTCAAACATTTATGTCAAATACATGCCCGATGTTCTCTGATTACTGCCTTTTACAATCTTGATATCCCAAAATGTTTTTGATGTTTTTTCTGAAATATTGGAGAATGGTTATCCATCTCACAATGGTTGCTTGCACAGGGGATATAAATCTTATTGATTTATAATGATCTGAAAGTAAAATTCAAATGAGTCTTGCTTACTTCAGATCTTGCATGTTACTTGTACAAAATGGAGGAAACAATCTTCCACTGCACTGGAATTCTGAAATGGCTGTATAAATGCGAATGGCCTAGTAAAATGCTGTTATTTTCTTTAAGTATCAAACTGACGATTCTCTTCCTAAAGTTATCCAGAAAACACTGTTTTTAAATTAACATTTGATAGTTTTTAAAAGGAGAAGAATACGTTCCTGTGATGCCCTAAAGGGGAAGCACCTAGAAATATATAGAGTATATTTTTACTCTCTAGGTCCCAGGGATAAGACGATACTTTTATCTGTCACGGGAATTGATTAGGGTCACAGTCAGTAGAATATAAAAAAACTTGCTATATGTTCTATTTACCACAGCTTGGATCATATTCTCACTGCTAAGTAAATGCACAACCTGCAAAGCCTGCACGTGTGTCCTGACGATGGCTAGATTATCCTGCATGCAGCAATCAATGAAGCATAATCCTTTTCCGAGAATTTTGACGGCGCATAACTGAGTGATCCAGACAGCAGACCTATTGGCACACTTCATCTCCCCCACAGTAGCCCCAGGGTTGTGATTAAAATTATACTCACTCCAATAGGACTAGGATTCCATGCTGGGGTGAGCAGTCTAAATTGGAAGCAACAGTACTGGGTAATCTCACAAGCTCTGCCACAGTAACTTGCAATCATGTGTCTTAAAAACTCAGCAATAAAGCAAATACTTCATCTCTCATTGTAAAATAATAATGCCTCGTAAAACATCTCATGTCTGGTTATTGGTAAACTTGCACTATTTTTAAGATAACACATGAATTTGTACTACACCTCTGAATCTTGTATCTTAAATACTTAAACTCTTTTTCATGACACTTCTTGCCATGAATTTATCTTTTATTTACATTTCATTTATCTATCTTTATTGAGCACTGAGCCAGCAGGTAAGAGGAGTGACAGTACAATGATGCATCTGTAGAAACAAGGGCAATTACTAATGCCTCATTAACAAAGGTGAAAATTAACAGCTGGAAGATAACAATTTTCTTTTAGTATAAACGGTTCAACTCAGTAGAACAGTTAGGTTAATAATAAAGAATTCACTCTGGACACAAATATCTGAAAGGGTGCTGTTAAAATTTTGCAGCTTGTGTAAACATTTGGAATTAATATTTATAATTTTCCCTTAGTCAAAATTGTGAGGTAGGGCAAAACTGAATTTCAGTTGTATGAATTAGCTACTTTGTTTCTCTTAGGAGATTATTTAGGGAAGTGAAATTCATGAGATAACAAATTGTCTTTTTAAAGATGACATTCTCTCCTTTTTAATTCAAGCAAAAGACAGATAAAGGTCACTGTTTCTTTCCCCCTGCCACAAATAAAAAAAAAGTATATAAAATGGTATTATATTTTTAAATTATTGAATCTTAAGTTTATATTAAGCTCTTTTAAACTTTCATGTTTTTCTTCAATGTTTTAGGTCCATAACTCGTGCATACTACAGGAATTCGGTGGGAGGACTTCTCTTATTCGACATTACCAACCGCAGATCCTTCCAAAATGTCCATGAGTGGTTGGAAGAGGCCAAAGTGCATGTCCAGCCATTCCAGATCGTTTTTGTGCTGGTCGGCCATAAATGTGACCTGGCAGCCCAGCGGCAAGTTTCCAAGGAAGAGGCAGAAAAGCTTGCTGCTGCCTACCGGATGAAGTACATTGAGACATCCGCAAGAGATTCCATCAATGTTGAACAGGCCTTCACTGACCTGAC
This sequence comes from Hypanus sabinus, assembly GCF_030144855.1. NCBI lineage: Eukaryota > Metazoa > Chordata > Chondrichthyes > Myliobatiformes > Dasyatidae > Hypanus > Hypanus sabinus. Next base: position 40,502,625 of record NC_082713.1, read on the forward strand.
AAGGGATATTTATGAACTTGTGAGGAGGGGCGACATTGTGATGCAAGAGGGTTGGGAAGGAGTGAAGAGTGGTTTTGTTCCAAATGTGGTCCACTCATCAGAGGAAGCTGTCAAATCAGGCAGGAGATGCCTCTGCTAATTGAAAGAGTGGAAACATTTAAATTGGATAAGTTCCTTCGCACGTAGAGACTGTACCAAATAAATACTGTTGGCCTTTTTAAGTTTGTGTTACAAATAATTCACTATTTCCACACTGTGGACATCTTGATCTCCATTTGTAAATAATGGGTCTTAAGCTATCAGTCTGTTACCCTATTCATCCTGCAACACTGATGAAGAATTTACCTACATTTGCATATCCTGTGCAAAGAGGATACAAGGGTGGGCCCACTTACTTTGAAAACTGCTAAAAAGCATCTGCAAATGGGTCAGACCAACAATTACATCCTACTCTTTAAAAAAGAAAGGGTAGTAATGCAGTTGGACGAACCTGAACTGCTACATTGATTTAATCTGTCCATGCTTATTCCTGGTACGGACGAAGATCCTCAGTATAACCTACTTATTCTTGAGCCACTGGCCTGTAAAGGCAGTTACCCGTGACTTCATTGGGCAAGATCCTGGTGTTAAAGAAATAAAATACATAGAAATTTATTTGGCCCAAGATCCATTTAAGATAAAAATTATAAAAAAGAAAATCATCTGAGAAATGTTATTTTTAGGTTACATGGGTTTATTTCTTACCCCATATTCCCTCTTCTCTCTCTTCCTTTAAGGCTAGAGCTTCTTGCTAATGTAGAGTGCAACTTTAGATTTGCCATATTCACTTTGACTTGCTTATTGGAATGTAGGTCCGTTCATCACCATTGAACGCAATTTTGCCCATGTGCTTCTCCAACAAGTTTTATTGGCTAGTAAATAAGGAACAGGACCCCAGCCATTTTCCCTGTATAATCAGGAGCCACCAAAGTCAATGGTCTCTTTGCAAATGCCCCTGACCTGACACAGACTAGATCCTTCAAGCTCAACATAACTCATGAAACATTGGCTAGTGCAATTATCTACAATTTCATTGAAGAGTTTTCGCTTATAGTGATAAGAAGAAGAAGAAGAGGGGAAAACGAAATAAAAAATAAGATCAATAATACTATTTACTGTGAGTTAATAGTGAAAATTTTGGAACTACAAAATTAAGAAGGCCTTTGCTAGTCTCCTATGTGTAGTGACTGTACAAAAAAAAAGATATTTGTAAATCAGTAAGTTGACTATATGCTGTATATGATAGAACAGTGCTATTGAATGATTCATTACCTTGCTGAATAAATGGTTAATCCATCTATTCCTTAACCTGGTGAGTAAATAGGAACTATATTCAAGTACTTGAAAAGTGACTCTAATGAATAAAAAAACTCAGAAGTTAGTCAGGAACTTATCCTACTGTATAAAAAGAAACTAACTGTAGGAAAAAAAAACACAAAATACACCCCTTACCTGGATAAACTCATACTGGATCATTACAGCTACATTCATTGTAAGTAGATCCCAAGCTGAGAAATATGCAAGCCGAGAGAGTCCGTTTAGATGCTGGGAAACTAGAGAGTAGCTTCACACAGTTGTGTAGCTTACAATTTTCACTTCCTAAATAAATAGGAATGCTACAAAAGAGCAAATAACTGCTGAACAAAGTAAGTTATTCTCGTATGGATGAATACATTATTCCTGATTAGAGCACAATTTTATTGAGCTGTAACTTCTGTAGTGCAGTTATATCCAAACCATGCTACCCAGATGTTGATTCCTCATCACAAGCAATTTTAATGCTATTTCATAGCAAGTGCTTTATGATGTTTCTGACAATTGATATGAGTATCATGGAGAAATCTTCAAAATAGCTGGTGGCATATATTTCCCAAGAACTTAAATTTTTTGAGAATAACCAATTGCCACTGTGTCTAACTTCATGCCTCAAATATTTCCAAATTTACTAAACCCTAGGTCCTGAAAATGTACGTTTCCTGTTTCTTGCATTATTGATTTTCTACTGTCTACAATTGCCAGAAATCTAAGTGAGCTCTAACTTGTGCTGCATCAGGCGGAGACCTCCCTTATCCATTCAAGAAACAGACTGCTTTTGTAAAGCACCTTATTGCTTAAACAACCATTCTATTTATTTAGAAATATAGCCAATTTTGGATTGGGAAATATTATCAATGTTTTTGCAGGAAACTATGAAAAGCTACAAATGAATTAGTAAGGCAACCACTGCTTTATGGCCATTCAAGTAACACAAATTCACCCTTACAGACTTCAGAAATGACTAAAGAAAAATAAGAAACATGGAGTTAAATTCGTTTCCAAAGAATTTATGCAGGAAAATAAGTAAATTAAAAAAATTAACTTTTTTTCAACATCATTTCTGTATACAAGTCAGATGATGCAGCTTTGTGTATGGAAAATAGCAATATGGACAATTTTCTAGGGAAGCAACCCCTTCTTCCCCCTAACATGGTCACCTGTAATTAATCAAATAATTTTTTAAATGAAGGAAAATATATTGTTTTTGATACATGGAATGTTTCCATAATTAAAGTTAGAGATACACTCAGATATATCTTTCACTTAGATTACTTGTTTTTCAAAATGCAGATCAGAACTAATTAAATAGTAGAAATGGATTATACTTATTTATCCCTGAGGCACCAACATTAAATTTTTGAAATATTCTAAAACTTCCTTGTGGATCACCTTTGTTAATGTGCCCTACAGCTTCCATTACACTGTCACGTGAGGTATATTAGAATATTCCCAAACCATGTGACTCTGAGGTTCAAAATATTTAGTTGATAGAAACTGACATCCTAAACAGCACTCATTATAAGATTCAGCCAAGGCACTGTCCTTTCCGTAGCCAAGCTTCAAGACACAACTTATGATGCAGAAGTGAGAGTTTTTCCTCTGAGCCAAGTCAAGCCTTCTTTTCAGCATCCTATCATCTGGATCTTTATTAGGCAGGCTTTCAATTACACTTCACTAAGCACCTATGCTCCATCCATTAGAAAAAGCACGATCTCCCAGCGGCAACTCATGTTAATCCCACTTCCCATTCCCATCCCAACATGTCAGTCCATGGCCTCCTGTACTGTTGCAATGATGCCACACTCTGGATGGAGGAGCAACCCCTTATGTTCCTTCTGGGTAGCCTCCAATCTGATGGCATAAACATTGATTTTTCGAACTTCCAGTAATGTACCCCCACTTCACCATTCCCCATTCCTTCTCTCACTTTATCTCCTTACTGGCCCATCGCCTGCCTCTGGTGCTCCTCCTTTTTTTCTTTCTTCCATGTCTTTTTGCCCTCTCCTATCAGATTCCCCCTTCTCCAGCCCTGTATCTCTTTCACCAATCAACTTCCCAGGTCTTTACTTCACCCCTCCCCTCCCTATCACTTATCTTGTGATTCTTCCTCCCCTCTCCCATCTAACTCTGACTCATCTTCCTTTTCTCCAGTCCTGATGAAGGGTCTCAGCCTGAAATGTCGACTGTACTCTTTTCCATAGATGCTGCCCGGCCTGCCGAGTTCCTCCAGCATTTTGTGCGTGTTGCTCGGATTTCCAGTATCTGCAAGATTTTCTCTTTCTTTCATTTACATTGCTCTAATTAAGCAAGCATTCCAAAAGGTGACATGTTTTATGTGTCCACATTCAAGATTCAAGATAGTTTGTTTTCATTCTTCAGTTCACGAGTGTAAAGGAGAACAAAATGATTATTACTTCAGATCTTATGCAGCAGAAGAAAACACAATAAGCATAAATACAATAAAACAAAAACAATAAATATAATGCAATTCTATGAAACGTAATGTACAAGTAACTGTTACAGCATTGCTTTGAGATACAGTATTTGATTTAAATTGTAGTTTTACAGTATGTCCCTTGGCTAGAATACTTTGGTTTAATTAAGCTTATGCTCTGGATTCACTTTTGCAGGATCATCTAGTATTTAATGTGGCTCTTTATGACTAGTAACAATCTAAACGTGATGGTATTCTTTCTAATGTAAACAAGCAGAAAGAACTGGAGCATGACATTAGCTATTAAGAGATAAGTGACCTTACACATTAGTTTTATGAAGAATATAAGTGAATGTTGATTTAGTAATATAGACCAACACCAGGGCTGAAAAGAATGGGGAGAAAGAAAGGAGGAAAGGGAGGTGATAGTTTACATCTGATAGAGTAGTCAAATTTGACACAAACGAATCTGAGAACAGCAAAGTGAAAGTTCAATGTCAGAGGTGAACCTTTGCTAATTAATGATTTATCCTTTGGTAAGTAAATGGTGGAAAGACTCATTGAAGACATTGCATGACAGGATGATCCTTTTGACGCAAGTTCGCACTTTGAGGAAAGGATGGCGTGCAGAGTCAGTATCTTAAGTTTAAATTATAGCAGAAAGGAGAACATTGAAGTTCACGATTCCATTCTAGATTGTTATTAGCAGTTGTAAATAAGTGGTTCATAAAATCACAAGTTTACAGCTCAGACTGAGACTATTTGGCCCATCATATCCATGCCAGTCAAAAATATACCGCCTAATCTTGCTTTCTGTTTCTTTGTTCATTATGTATGTTATGATATTGCAGTATTCTTACAATTTGAAGTGAGCTTTATTTCATTGCCTGGAAAACTATTAAGAGACTCCACACTCTGGGCACAACAGAAATATTTTCAATTCCACTTGCAAAGGTTAGTTAGTGTCTTAGTTATTAAGTTTACAAAGGAAAATAAGCTTTTCTTAAATCTATTCAGCCCAGGCCATATATGACTTTACATACCTTAGTTATCTTTCCTCAGGCACTTTTATTCCAAAGAAAATAATCCAACACAGCCATCTCTACTCCAGCCTGAGTTGCTCCCTGCAAGTTACTCCTCACAAATGGTGTAATGGAAAATGTTAGGCACACGATTTATAACATGCAAAAAACTGAAATACCAATCTCTCAAGTGTAAAAAAGAATGTACAATCTATTCCTATTTAATAACTCAACTATACTTTGAAAAACAAGTCAAAAATAAGTGACTTTTAAATTATCCTAAAAGTCTCAGGAACCAATTATTTTATTGCTTTTCCCCCACTTGCCTCTCCTGCCCATCAACTATTCACTCCTAATGCTTAATAAAAGGCATAAGTCAGAAAGTTCTCAAGCTCCAGAGTCAGTTCTGGTCAGTAGCATATTTCATGATTACTTCTTGTGGATAGCAACTGTTTTATATTAATAGGTGAATTTCACTGAGTAAACTAAATATATTGCGAGGTTTTGGAGGAAGCATATTCTAAACTGGAGTAGGGATAGGATTTTCTATAATTATAGTCACTGTTTAGACTTATAACTATTTAAGTTGGCAGGAGAACTATTTGCTACTTTTCAAAGTGCAAAATTCTGTGTCTAGTTTTCTGTTGTATTCACTTACTGAGTTAAAGAACAGAAAGGGATTGAATGCAGAAATATAAGATTTAGATTTTGTAAAAATTGTTCAGGAAGTAGAAGTATAAATCTCTGCACCGTGTTAAAATCAGCATAAAGGACAGTTTAGCCAGAGATGAGGCAGTTATTTGCAGGAGTATGGTATCAAGAAGAGAGTTGAATTACATGGAGAAGCCTAAATCTTCCTCTTTAGAGATGGAGTTCAAATGTTAATTACTTTATATGTGTGCCTCCTGAGTAGTTTCAGTATTTTCTGTCTTGTTTCAGATTTCCAAAAGCTTTAATACTTTGTTTTTGCATAGTAGACCTGAGGGAAGAATTCAAAATTACAATTGCCTTTCATAAACTAAATAAAAGATCTGTGATAGAAGGGCTAGCAATCAGAGAACAAAATTTTACAGATAATAAAGCAAGGAAGTGTGGCCAATCTGACAAAACCTTATGGGCAGTAAAGCAAGGAAATATGCTTAATCTGACATCCTTATCAAAAAGTCAGTAAAGATATGATGAGTCTTATGGTTTATTGTTGTACAACTTTGATCTCTAGGATATAGGAGAAATAGATTATGTTTCCTCAGCACCACAACCAGCTTTACCTCTGGTGTGATGCTGACTTAAGGCAACAAGCTACAGATGAAACTGGAACCCAATAATCCAAAGAAGTTAACTAGAGCAGTGTGGTGGGGCTTAGTGGGATGGCAGTAGGGATTAGGGACACAAAACAACGGATGCAGGTTGATGATGAATGAGAACGCTCTAGCCATATAGCATTAATAAATGTCCATAATGAGAAAATATTGGGAAAAAATTCTTAATCAAAATAGGTCTCCTTTGATTCAGTTATTATTTAACATTCTTCTAAACCCAACCATTTTATCATTTAAAATCTATCCCTTTACCATTTACTTCGGTCATGCAGTATTAGTGAAGTTTATAAGTAAAAAGTTCCAACAACCTCCCCACAATGTACTCTTCCTTTAATTCTTTTCCTCTAGGCCTATTTGGGTTGATGCTTGCCCATGAACCATTAAAACTCCAACCACTGCTAATCTCAAGGAAAGGTCATCAGCTTGAAATATTAACTAGTTGCCCAGTCACCAATGTTTTCTCACCTGCTGAGTATTTTCAACTTTTTCTGGTGCCTTTTCCCATTTCCAGCAATTTTAAGCAATGCTACTGTATAAGACAGTGGGGAGCAATGGAAAGAAATGAAGGAAGGTTGTGAATTTGTCAGAGATAACTCGATGGTGCTAAATAATAAGAACTGAGCCAGTAAAGTAGCTCACACAAAGTTCATCTGGGTTGTATCTGATGATAACTTATGGCCAAATGTAATATAGTACCTGAGAATAACGCAGCAAAAAGGAAACCGTACAACATTTAAAGTCATGTGGTTAGTATGTCATGGAAACAGGCCCTTCAGCTCAACTCATCCTCATTTCACTGCATTTGGCCTAGATCCCTCTAAACCTTTCCCATCCATGAACTTAGCTAAATGTCTTTCAAGCATTGCAATTGCACCTATTGTACATGCCTCCACCTCTTCCCTTGACAGCTCATTCTACACACCCACCACCCTGTGTGCTCTTACCCCTCAGATTCCTTTAAGTATTTCCCTTCTCACATTAGACCTATGCCCTCTAGCTTCAAACACTCCTACTCCAGGGAAAAGGCTGTGACTATACTCCTCATCTATACCTCTGATAAATATATAAACTTCTGAAAATCCCCTCAGACACCTCTGCTCAAGGGTAAAAATAGTCCTGGGGAAGCAAGTTTCACAGTTAGCATGGATGCATTGGGCCAAAAGGCCTGTTGCCACGATGTATGACTCTATGAAACTCTAACCAGTTTTCCCTTGTAACTCGAGACCTCTTGTAAATCATTCCTGCGCCTTTTCCAGCTTCATGATATCCTTTCTATACCCAGGCGATCAGAATAATACGTGGCCTTATGGAGGTCTTGCACAGATGTAACATGACGTCCCAACTCTGATCGATGAAGGTATATCAATAGAATGAAAATTATGACATAATTATTCAAGATCAATCAGGAAAGATAACTGATGAGAAAGGAGTGTTGGTATTTTGGAAATACATACCGTGCTCTCAGAATGCTACTTGGCTCAGTGACAGCACAGATGAAGTAGATAACCAAAGGAGGGAAACATTTGAGAAACTATGACAGCATAAGGAATAGATATTAAAATATTAAGGTGACACACATGAACTGTTAAGAAAATAACTACATATACAGCAAGTTAAAAGGCCGTGGCCAGAATGACTGCAATGTAAGAAGCTGGCATACAGGACAGCAGGACAGGGATAAAGAAGGGTCAAATGAAAAGGGAAAAAGTAGAGATGAAATCAAATTTGAAACCAAACTGGAATATGATGTCATGATAAAAAACAGTAATATGAAAATTATTTAGAAGGTATGAGTGAAGTGAGAGACAATGCAACAGGCAGTAGTTCTCATGGATATCCTCCTGTCCAATATGTCACCCTCATGACACCATGTTCCAAGTTCAAAGGAAATTTATTTTCAAACTACATTGTGTCACCATATACAACCATGAAATTCATTTTCTTGTGGGCATTCACAGTAAATGCAAAGGAACAATAACAATAAATAAGCAATAAATATCGAGAAAATTAAGTCTTTAGAAGTGAGTCCATAGATTGTGAGACCAGTTCAGTGATTGGGTGAGTGAAGTTATCCCCTTTGGTTCAAGAGCCTGATGGTTGAGAGGGTAATAACTGTTCCTGAACCTGGGAATGTGGAACCTAAGGCTCCTGTACCTGACAGCAGCGAGGAGAGCATAGCCTGGACAGTGAGGGTCTTTGATGATGGATACTCCTTTCCTGCAACAGCGTTCCACGTGGGTGTGCTCAATGGTGGGGAGAGTTTTATCTGTGATGAACTGGGCTGTATCCACAATATTCTGTAGGATTTTATTTTCAAAGACATTTGAGTTTGCATACCAGGACATGATGCAACCAGTCAATATACTCTCCATTACATATCTATAGAAGTTTTGTCAAGTTTTAAATGGCATGCCAAATATTCAGAAACTTCTAAGAAAATAGAGGTGTTAGAGCTTTGTGGCACTTACATACTGGTCCCAGGACAGGTCCTCTGAAATGATAACACCGAGGAATTTAAAGTTGCTAACCCTCCCCATCTTTGATTCCCCCGATGAAGATTGCTCACAGACTTCTGGTTTTGTCCTCCTGAAGTCAATAATCCATTTGTGGGCTTGCTGCCATTGAGTGAGAAGTTGTGGCGCCACAGCCAGATTTTCAATCTTCACCGTATCTGAGGAGAGGAGCTGTTATTGCAAACTGACTGGGGTCTGCTGACGAGAAAATCAAGGAATGAGTTGCACAAGGTGGTAATGAGTCCTAGATTTTGGAGACTATTGATTAGTTTTGAGCGGATGAGTTAAATGCCGAGCTGTACTCAATAAAGAGCACCCTGATTTATGTATCTTTATTGTCCAGATATTCCAGGGTTGAGTGAAGAGCCAATGAAATGGCATCTGCTGTGGACTGAAGGCAAACTGAAGCAGATCCAAGATGCTCCACAGGCAGTTGATATGTTTAATCACCAACCTTTCAAAGCACTTCATCACAGTGGATGTGATAACTACAGGTCAATAGTCTTTGTGGCAGGTTACTACGCTCTTCTTAGCCACCATTATAATTGATGCCTGCAGACTGCTGAGGTGAGATGTTAAAGATATCAGTGAACAATATCATCCATGTGTTGGATGAGCAAAAATAACTAGATGCTGTGAAGACCAAAATAGTCTTCAGTGACTACCACCAACTCCTTTACTCTCTCTCAGTTGTTTGAAGCTCAACCAATCTCTCCCCCTCCCAGTGTAGAGTATCCTCCTGCTTCAAAGCATCCACTATTGTTCCAGTACCTAAAAAGACCAAGGTAACATGTCTGGAACAACTGGTGTCCTGTCGCACTCACTTCAAAAATAAACAAATGCTTTGAGAGGCTGGTCAAGGACTACATCTGCAGCACGCTATCACCCACACTGGACCCCCTACAATTTGCCTACCAACTCAACCGATCGACAGATGACACAATAGCCACTGCTCTACACATCGTCCTTACATACCTGGAGAAGAAAGGTGCTTATGTGAAAATGCATTCAACGCCATAATTCCCTCCACGTTTGACAAGAAGCTCAGAGATCTCGGCTTTCACCCCAGCTTGTCTAGCTAATCCTGGATTTCCTGTCAGATCACTGGCAGGTGGTAAGAATGGGTTCCCTCACCTCTACCCCTCAACACAGGAGCCCCTCAGGACTGTGTACTAAGCCTCCTCCTTTACTCTCTGTATACCCATCACTGTGTTGCCACCCACAGCTCCAATCTGCTAATTGAATTTGCTGACATTACACTGATTGGTCTAATCTCAAATAATAATGAGGCAGCTGACAGAGAAGAAGTCATCACCCAGACACAGTGGTGTCAAGAAAACAAACTCTCCCTCAATGTTGCACAAACAAAGGAGCTGGTTGTGGACTACAGGAGGAATGGAGACAGGCTAACCCCTATTGACATCAGTGGATCTGGGGTTGTGAAGGTGAACAGCTTTAAGTTCCTCAGCATAAACATCACCAAGAATCTCACGTGGCCTGTACATACTAGCTGTATGGTGAAAAAGGCACAACAGTGCCTCTTTCACCTCAGATGGTTGAAGAAGTTTGGTATGGGCCCCCAAAACCCACAAACTTTCTATAGGGGCACAATTGAGAGTATCCTGACTGGCTGCATCACTGCCTGGTATGGGAACTGTACACCTCCCTCAGTCGCAGGACTCTGCAGAGAGTGGTGCGGACAGCCCAGCGCATCTGTAGACGTGAACTTCCTATGATTCAGGACATTTACAAAGACAGGTTTGTAAAAACAGCCTGAAGGATCATTGGGGTCCCAAGTCACCCCAACCACAAACTGTTCCAGCTGCTACCATCCAGGAAACGGTACCACAGCATAAAAGCCAGGACAACAGGCTCTGGGACAGCTTCTTCCACTCGGCCATCAGTCTGATTTTTTCATGCTGATGCAACTATATTTCAATGTGATATTGACTATCCTGTTGTAAATAATATTTATAATGAATTACCATAAATTGCACAGACGGAGATGTAAAGATTTTTACTCCTCATGTATATGAAAGATGTAAGTAATAAAGTTAATTCAATTCAATTCAGATTGCTTCCAACTTCGATACATTATTAGATCCCAAAATAAGCTTTTGTTAATATATCTGCAGCATCACTAGTGCCACCTTTCATCCATCTCACCTCATTTGTTTTCAGAGTGCTTGAACATACAGCACTTTTACTGTCTCAACAACTGCAAAGGGTTCCAGGCCAAAGTATCATCCTCTGTAAGTTCTGTTTCATCCCCAAATTCTTCTGCTTGTACCTTAATTGGTACAAAATCCAATTTCGTCAACAGTGCTATGCTCCGTGACCTTCATTAACTCTTACAAAATCTTGATTCTCTTCTCAAAACACATCATGATATTGTTTCCCCATTCCCTCTGCCCATCTTTATAACCAGCTCCACACTTCCAAGATCTAGTACTGCTCCAATTCCAGTCTGTTGTAACATCCTAATTTTTACTTAAAACTAGATGTCATGCTGCAACTGTCCAAGAGCTTTCCTCCTTGAACCGCTCCAGCTTGCTGGCTTAAACCTAGCTCTTTTATTTAGTTCACACTAAATCAGATAAGGTAGATTGAAAACATCCTTCAACACTGATAGTGTTCGATCAATGAAAGTTGCTGTTGCTGTGGTGGAGATGGAGTTCAGATGTGATAACTTAATATTCAATGTTTCTCAGGTTTAAGAGACACTTGGATATGGATTCAACTTGCATATGGATATAGAGGGATATGTGCCAAATGGGCTGCCTCAGATGGACATCTTGGTTGGCAGGTACAAGTTGAGCTGAAGTGTTTTTCAGTGCTGTATTATTCAATAACTTTAAAACAGTCATTGCTCAAATGTTTGAACAAGTTTTATGTGCTCCTTCTCTTGTTGAATGAACAACAGCCTTATTGATCCATGTGTGCCAAAGTTCGTGACAGCCATGGCATATTTATTTAGGTCCTCTGAAGGAGTCCTTGAACAGGGCCTAGTCCACAGATTTGAAAGTCTCTCAGCTACTCTTCCGCCTCCTGTGACCACTGGTCTGTGCCTAAATGCAGGTAGGAGAACAGCCAGATGGTGAGATTTCCTGAAAAACAATTGAGAGATGGAACAGCAGGCATTCCTGATGGTAGTGTAGCAGAGGTGTGTATCTTGGGTCCTCTGGTGCTGCAGGTGATGTGCTGATGGTAGTTAGGCAGAGATTTCTTCACACTAGCCTCATTGAAATCCCACTGGTTTAAATAATCACTTTTCTGAATAGTTCCAAAATTTCAAATGATGTCACATACAGCTCCTTAAACTGTAAAAATAAGCAAACTGCAAGTAAGTGTTTAAGGCTTTGAAATATAAAGATATTTTAAATACCTGGAACAATTACCTTCTATTACTAAAATTTACTTCTACCTTCTCCAATGCAGATAATCCAAAGTGATTTTCCTTCCTCTTCATTAGAAAATACAAAACTCCATTGCCACCATCTATTAACATCACTGACTGTTCTTTCTAAGTTGTTCGGTGAAAAGCAAATTAAATAGGAGCAGCATGCAAATTCCAGTTTTCAATGAAAATTCACCTTGTTCCTTCATTTAAGGCAGGTGCAAATCACAGTGCTGTGCTGTCATTAACACCTTCCGAGGTTCTATGGTGTTTCGTAACCTACTCACATCAGTCATCTCTTAAACTGGAATACAAGTAACATTCTTTTGGGGGGGGGGGGGGAGGGGGGAGGGGCAGACAGATATCATGGATTAGTCCTCCAAAATATTTCTGAAATGTAAATAATATCTTGTGATGTTTTTTGCCCCCAAACTGTAAATTGATCATGCATATGGACATGTCTGTATATGTTGGTGTTTACTTGGTCTGAAATGAAGAGGCAGGAGTCAACTGCATTGGTGAATTTGAAGTTAACACATAGGTCAGACTGGTTAACGCTGACAAATTCCCTTTCCCAAAGACAGCAGTGAACCATATAGATTTTACAACAATCCACAAGGTTTTGTTGCTACCAGTTCTGAGATAAGTTTTAATTCAATATTTAATTTATTAGTTTAAGATTCCTAATTGTCATAGAACATAGAAACTATGCAATTTTTAAAAAGATAGTTTTCTAGATCAATATATAGAGGTACTGACTAGAGAGGATGCAATATTAGATCTCCTATTAGGAAACGAGTTAGGGCAAGCGACGGAAGTGTGTGTAGGGGAACACTTTGGTTCCAGTGATCATAACACCATTAGTTTCAACTTGATCATGGATAAAGATAGATCTGGTCCTTGGGTTGAGGTTCTAAACTGGAAAAAGGTCAAATTTGAAGAAATGAGAAAGAATCTAAAAAGCGTGGATTGGGACAGGTTGTTCTCTGGCAAGGATGTCGTTGGTAAGTGGGAGGCCTTCAAAGGAGAAATTTTGAGAGTGCAGAGTTTGTATGTTCCTGTCAGGATTAAAGGCAAAGTGAATAAGAACAAGGAACCTTGGTTCTCGAGGGATATTGCAACTCTGATAAACAAGAGAGAGATGTATGACATGTATAGGAAACAGTGAGCAATTAAGGTACTTGAGGAGTATAAAAAGTGCAAAAAAATACTTAAGAAATCAGGAGGGCTAAAAGAAGACATGAGGTAGCTAAGCATGAGCAGTCAAGGTGAAGGATTATCCAAAGAGCTTCTACAGGTATATTAATAGCAAAAGGATAGTAAGGGATAAAATTGATCCTCTTGAAGATCAGAGTGGTCGGCTATGTATGGAACCAAAAGAAATAGGGGAGATCTTAAATGTTTTTTTTGCATCTATATTTACTAAGGAAACTGGCATGGAGTCAATGGAAATAAGGCAAACAAGTAGTGAGGTCATGGAACCTATACAGATTGAAGAGGAGGAGGTGCTTCCTATCTTGAGGCAAATCAGAGTAGATAAATCCCCAGGACCTGACAGGGTATTCCCTCAGATCTTGAAGATTAGTGTTGAAATTGCAGGGGCCCCGGAAGATATATTTAAAATATCGGTATCTATGGGTGAAGTGCCAGAGGATTGGAGGATAAAAGTAATCCAGGAAATTACAGGCCGGTAAGTTTGACGTCGGTAGTAGTTAAATTATTGGAAGGAGTACTAAGAGATAGGATCTACAAGTATTTAGATAGACAGAGACTTATTAGGGAGAGTCAACACGGTTTTGTGCGTGGTAGCTCATGTTTAACAACTCTATTAGAGTTTTTCGAGGAGGTTATAAGGAAAGTGGATGAAGGGAAGGCAGTGGATATTGTCTACATGGACTTCAGTAAGGCCTTTGACAGAGTCCCGCATGGGAGATTAGTCCCGAGGTATACATGGTGTTGTAGTAAATTGGATTAGACACATTGGTTCAATGGCAATGGAGGATTGCTTCTCTGAGTGGAGGCCTGTGACTGGTGGTGTGCCACAAGGATCAGTGCTGTGTCCATTGTTATTTGTCATCTATATCAATGATCTGGATGATAATGTGGTAAACTGGATCAGCAAATTTGCTGATACAAAGATTGGAGGTGTAGAGGAAGGTTTTCAAAGCTTGCAGAGGGATCTGAACCAGTTGGAAAAATGGGCTGAAAAATGACAGATGGAATTTAATACAGACAAGTGTGAGGTACTGCACTGTGGAAGGAAAAACCAAGGTAGAACATACAAGGTAAATGGTAGGGCACTGAGGAGTGCAGTAGAACAGAGTGATCTAGGAATAAATCAAAGTATTGAGTATAAGAGTTGGAATGTTACGGTGAGGTTGTACAAGGCCTTGGTGAGGCTGAATTTGGAGTATTGTGTGCAATTTTGGGCACAGAATTAAAGGAAAGATATTAATAAGGTTGAAAGAGTGGTTTACAAGGATGTTGCCGGGACTTGAGAAACAGAGTTACGAGAAAGGTTGAATAGGTTAGGACCTTATTCCCTGGAGCGTAGGAGAATGAGGGGAGATTGGATAGAGGTATATAAAATTATGATGGGTATAGATAGAGTGAATGCAAGCAGGCTTTTTCCACTGAGGCAAGGGAAGAAAAAACCAGAGGACATGGGTTAAGGGGGAAAAGTTTAAAGGGGATATTTGGGGGGGGGCTTCTTCACAGAGAGTGGTGGAATGAGCTGCCAAATGAAATGGTAAATGCGGGCTCACTTTTAACATTTAAGAAAAACTTGGACAGCTACATGGATGAGAGGTGTATGGAGGGATATGGGCCAGGTGCAGGTCAGTGGGACTACGCAGAAAAATGATTCGGCACAGCCAAGAAGGGCTAAAAGGCCTGTTTCTGTGCTCTAATGTTCTATGTTCTATATAAGCTATGATTTTAATTTAGGCTAAAAGAAGACATGAGGTTGCTTTGGCAGTCAGGGTGAAGGATAATCCTAAGAGCTTCTACAGGTATATTAAGAGCAAAAGGATAGTAAGGGTTAAAATTGGTCCTCTTGAAGACGGCTATGTATGGAACCAAAAGAAATGGGGGAGATCTTAAATGTGTTTTTTGCATCTGTATTTACTAAGGAATCTGGCTTGGAGTCTATGGAAATAAGACAAACAAGTAGTGAACTCATGGAACCTATACAGATTGAAGAGGAGGAGGTGCTTGCTGTTTTGAGGCAAATCAGAGTAGATAAATCCCCAGGACCTGACAGGGTATTCTCTCGGACCTTGAAGGAGACTCGTGTTGAAATTATGGGAGCCCTGGCAGATATATTTAAAATGTCGGTATCCACAGGTAAGGTGCCGGAGGATTGGAGGATAGCTCATGTTGTTCTGTTGTTTAAAAAAAGCTCTAAAGTAATCCAGGAAATTATAGGCCGGTAAGTTTGACATCAGTAGTAGGTAAATTATTGGAAGGAATACTAAGAGATAGGATCTGCAAGTATTTGGATAGACAGGGACTTATTAGGTAGAGTCATGGAGAGGTAGTAAATTGGATTAGACATTGGCTCAATGGGAGAAGCCAGAGAGTGGTAGTGGAGGATTACTTCTCTGAGTGGAGGCCTGTGACCAGTGGTGTGCCACAGGGATCAGTGCTCGGTACATTGTTATTTGTCATCTTTCTCAATGATCTGGATGATAATGTGATAAAGGTTTTCAAAGCTTGCAGAGGGATCTGGACCAGCTGGAAAAATTGGCTGAAAAATGGCAGATGGAGTTTAATACAGATGTGTGAGGTATTGCACTTTTGAAGGACAAACCAAGGCAGAATATACAAGGTAAATGGTAGGACACCGAGGAGTGCAGTAGAACAGAGGAATCTGGGAATACAGATACATAATTCTCTAAAAGTGGTGTCACAGGTAGATAGGGTCGTAAAGAGCTTTTGGTACATTGGCCTTTATAAATCAAAGTATAAGAGTTGGAATGTTATGGTGAGGTTGTATAAGACACCAGTGAGGCTGAATTTGGAGTATTGTGTGCAGTTTTGGTCAGCTAAGTACAGGAAGGATATTAATAAGGTTGAAAGAGTGCAGAGAAGGTTTACAAGGATGTTGCCGGGACTTGAGAAACTGAGTTACAGATAAAGGTTGAATAGGTTAGGACTTTATTCCCTGGAGCGTAGAAGAATGAGGGGAGATTTGATAGTACATAAAATTATGATGGATATACATAGAGTGAATGCAAGCAGGCTTTTCCCACTGAGGCTAAGGGAGGAAAAAGAAAGGACATAGGTTAAGGGTGAAGGGGGAAAAGTTTAAAGGGGACATTTGGGGGGGGCTTCTTCACAGAGAGTGGTGGGAGTGTGGCATGAGCTGCCAGATGGAAGTGGTAAATGCGGGCTCACTTTTAACATTTAAGAAAAGCTTGGACAGATACATGGATGAGAGGTGTATGGAGGGATATGGTCCAGATGCAGGTCAGTGGGACTAGGCAGAAAAATGGTTCGGCACAGCCAAGAAGGGCCAAAGGGCCTGTTTCTGTGCTGTAATGTTCTATGGTAAGATTGCGAGTAGATGCACCAATTTAATT
This sequence comes from Hypanus sabinus, assembly GCF_030144855.1. NCBI lineage: Eukaryota > Metazoa > Chordata > Chondrichthyes > Myliobatiformes > Dasyatidae > Hypanus > Hypanus sabinus. The sequence goes on from NC_082713.1 coordinate 40,519,249, forward strand.
CTGACTTTCTAGAATCAGGCCAAGCAAAATCAGAACTTAATTTAGATGAGAGCAGGGAGATAACAACATTAAGGAATCAAACTATCTTTTTATGGATTTTTTTTGGCACATGGATTAATTTTGTGTCAAAAGCATCTATACTGGCACTGAAGGTCAGTCATGATAAGAAAAAAGGTAGAACAGTGAAATCCTACTCCTATTTCTTAAACCATTTTGTGTTTTGGTCCATTATCATTCAAACCTTTGGAAATTTTCTATTGAGAGAAAAAATATGAAGGGATGCCTGGGAGATGAGGCACAATATTGCCCATTCTCTTTTGTTTAACTCTAGACACCAACATTTCTCTATGACAAGCTATTTGGCAATTTCTCTTACTTTTATTGCATAAGTTTACATTTGGAAAGGGGGTGCACACTCTGTTCACATTACGCCACTGGAGAAAAGTAGTTACTGTATACACAGCACAGGATGATGTAACCAATAATACCACTATTCTGCTGTAATTCTTGCTTGTACATCCTTTCAAGTATTCTACAGTATGGAGGTACTGCTGTGTAAGAAAAGCTTTATATCTCATACAGTACCAACCACTTCAACAGCCATCAATTTCAGAGTGGATTAAGGTACGCTTAAAAACAGATGCCAGGTACATTAGGTAATCAGAACAGATCTCAGAATCTGGAAGTCAAACCATAAAATCAGAACAATCAAAATGAAGAATGAACAGAAATGGCCCTTGGAGCAACAAAACAGAAATCCATCCAAAGTTCTTCTCTCCCACATTTCAAAACACAACTTATGATCCAACCTGTTTTCTTGAAGGCACATTAAAAATATTAAGGCTATGGTTAACATGGAAGAAAAAGGGTGATAATACAAATACATAAATGTAGAGGCTTTAAAATGCACTTTTAATGCAAAACTAATGAACTAACCATCTGAATGTAACTTAGCAGAAGTTAGGTCGGATGATCAAAAGTCAAGCCAAATTTTGCACAAAGGTCCTGATACCAAGAATTTCAGAAGTTCAGAGTGCAATGGTGTAGTAACTGAAGGTTCACTCATAATATCCAAACTTTGGAATGGATACATAAGTTGTTACCTTTGAAATCTCTTACACTTTTGTATCTTGGGATATTTCAAGTCCTGTACCAGAGTAAGATTTTGACATGTATTGTGTCTGCAACCTGATTGATTTACCCATCCAGTACAAGAGACAGAATTGCAATTTCAAGGATACAAACAGGCATGTGCTCTCAGTCAGCTTGTCCAAAGTGTACACTGGCTACACAGAATAAGCTCATACGCAGATTAGCAAGAAAAATAATCACGCGATTTTTAAAAATCTGTAACTCAATTCAAATCTTGAAGAGTAAATCAGCTTTTCGTCACTGATGGAGAGGGTACAGAAAGTAATGTTCAAGAGAAATTACTCAGACAATTGTGGAGCTATGAAGGAGAGCTAACAACAACTTTTAGGGGAAGATTGATTTTACTTAACTTTTTTGGGATGAGAGTAAGAATGATGTGGCTAGTGGAGTTGATCTTGTTATTGATTTTCAAAAGGCATTTGAATCAAATATTGAACATGCCAGTAACATTGAACACCTTAGGAGGAAAATGGAGAGCAGATTAAAAAGCAGTTATTGTAAATGGCTGCTTTTCAAATTGGAATAGGTCATGCAAGAATTTCCCCGTTCAATTTTGTCTAGTTTTGAAATATGGCAATAACTTGGATATAGAGGTGTAGACTAGAATTTTAAATTCTAAATTTGATGTAGAAAAATAAACATGAAATTCTGCACACAAAAGTGAGAGCCGATAATTTTATAAGGGAAAAGGATAGAAAATGCTTAGTGGTACAAATTTTAAAACAAAAAACTTGCAGAGGAATTTGTTCACAGAACTTTGAAGATGACAAAGTGAGCTGTCAGCTTTCAAAAGAAATTGGACATACACTAGAGATTTGAGGAAAAGAGGTAGAATGTTGAACTTGTCGAGTTGGTCTTTAATACAAGTTGGTGCCAATTTAATTGGTCAAAGAGTGTCTTTGTCTACTCTATAATGATCAATCTACAGTTGGTGAAACTGGAAGGCACAAGGGTGTAAGAGGATAGAACAAATACGTGCATGATCTGCTCATCTTAAAGACAGACCACAAGAGAAAATCATATAAATCTTGAGTTGTCTTAAGTTCAGAAATGTGATTTTCCTCACTACCTAACCTATGCCAATATGACCGGAGAATATTTAATCCACTCACCAAGCAGCTGAAATGAAAAATGGTGCTCATCCCCAGCTGTGATGGACTTCACCTCAAGTACAAAATTTGCAAAGGAAAAAGTTAAATACTACAGGAGTACTTACTTTGTTCTGTTCAGCAGTTTATTAACATCTCATGATAGAACCATACAAAATCTTTACAGGTATTGTATCACAGCAAGAACTTGTTGCATGGATACACAAGGTGTCTAATGTGCCTGTTTGACTGGGCTGCAGGACAGCTGCAAATGTGGCTTGCAGTGAAAACTGGCAACAATACATCTTGAACCTGTACTCTGTGACAATCTTTTCCATAACCACAAATGCCATAAAATCATGCAATATATCAGTGTGTCTACGTGTCTGTAGCTTTAGTCTTTCATCTGCTCCTAGATGTAACATTCAATTTTTCTGCATTTTTCAGAGTAAAATAACTGCAGCTTTCCAAACGCAAGTATTGCCAAATTGGTGGATTTTTTTTTAAGAAAACAAAGATGAGTTTGGTTGTTAAAGTGTGTAAAAATGTGCTTTGGCGAGCTATGCACTGCTTTTTGATGCTGCTTCAGAACTTCTCCTTTTAACGTCCCAGTTATACACTCTTGCCATATCTAAAATTCAATCAATTAAGGACAAATCAGATGCATTACAGTGGGTGCAATGCCAAAAACTCCTACATACCAGTTTTCCTGTTAACAGTAAAACAGTACATTATAAAAAGAGCTCTCTAACTGGTTTCAATAGATCCATGCTTGACCTTGATGGTGAGTACGGCAAAGTAATGGATTGAGTGCTGCATGATATATTATGAATTTAAATTGAAATAAGACATCATGAAAATTGATCATGAAACATAAGTGCAAGTACACAAGTTATCCTCTTGAGTGTCCAACTATCTAGTCTAGTCTATCAATGTTTATTCCTAAATTATGCAATGGATATGTTTCAGAAGGTGCTTAGTTGGTCTCTTCTTGATATGTGATTCCAACAGGATGTGGATGATGAAGCCACTACATTGAACCCTCCTTTGCCTGAGTGCAGTAAAATTAATCAGACAATAGATCCTATCACATCTCATCACTGATAAAAACTTGCAAGGAGATATATGTAAGATAAACTTCCAAATCTATTGCAACTAGTAAACTGGGTTTGAGGCTTGAAAGTGTTGCCCCAGCCATGTGCAAAATGAAGGCACAAATGGCATTTTATGCCTCCAGCAAAACCATGGCATCTTCTGCCAACTAGAGCTATCTCTATCCAAGCTCCTTCTAACTAATGGGTGCAGATACAAATTTGCACATGACCAATTTGGCATCCACTGCACTTGGCTGAAAAACATCATGTCTTATCGTTCTCTCTATATTCTACAACAATTTCCCTTCTGCTACTCTATAACCGTTTGACAGAATGAGAGAAACTCCTGGCTCATTTTATGTAATTACTTCTTATCTTCCTTATGCTGTCTCTTAGATCACCCTATTCAAAAGACCCATCTTTTATTCCATCACCCCATTTTACTCCAATTAAATTGATGACAAGGTACCTTGCCTTCCTGCCCTCATGGCATGGTTATCAGAGTATGGCTAACATATTCTGCACAATCAGGAGAGCTTACCAACGCTGAAGAGAGAAGAGAAATGGATTATGCACATCTACACTCATGTCGTACTGCAAATACACATGAGAGCATCCTAACAAACTGCGTCACTGCATGGTACAAACGCTACATTGCAATGGACAAGAAGGCTCTACAAAAGGCTGTCAAAACTGCCCAGTGCATCACTAGCACCAGCCTAACCACCTTCAAAGATAGATACATATATATATACCCAGAAAGGTACCAGAAAATGGGCAGAAAGATCATGAAGGAATCTACCCAAACTGCTCATGGATCGTTTGTCCTACTCCCATCAGAGAGGAGGCCGATGTAGCATCCACACCATGACCACCAGACTCAAAAACAGTTACTTTTCCAAAGCACTAAGGCTTTGGAACACCTTACTGTTCCAAAACAGTAAGGCAACACCTCCACCCAATAACTCAGTCTTCCATGCCCCCCATCACCACTACTTTAAAACCTTCTGTCAGCCATTTTACGTACAGACACTCCTGCGCACCTAACTTCACTCCATGGACATACTATGTAAGCTATCTTATGTATTTATAAACCCCATTTCTAGAAAAGTTGAGATATTTTCCAAAATGCAATAAAAGCAAAGATCTGCGATATGTTAATTCACGTGAACCCTTATTTAACTGACAAAAGGACAAAGAAAAGATTTTCATAGTTTTACTGACCAACTTAATTGTATTTTGTAAATATACACAAATTTAGAATTTGATGGCTGCAACACACGCAACAAAAGTTGGGACAGAGTTAAAATAAGATTGAAAAGTGCAGAGAATATTCAGGTAACACCAGTTTGGAAGACTCCACATTAAGCAGGCTAATTGGTAGCAGGTGAGGTATCATGACTGGATATAAAAGTAGCGTCCATCAAAGGCTCAGTCTTTGCAAGCAAGGATGGGTCATGGCTCACCCCTTTGTGCCAAAATTTGAGAGAGAATTGTTAGTCAGTTCAAAAGGAACATTTCCCAATGCAAGGTTGCAGAGAATTTAGGTCTTTCAAGATCTACAGTACAAAATATTGTGAAAAGATTCAGAGAATTCAGAGACATCTCAGTGCATAAAGGGCAAGGTCGGAAACCACTGTTGAATGCGCGTGATCTAACCGTCATGCTACTGTGACAATTATAGCCACCTGGGCTAAGGAGTACTTCAGAAAACCATTATCACTTAACACAGTCCGTCGCTGCATCCGGAAATGCAACTTGAAACTGGATTACGCAAGGAGGAAGCCATACATCAACTCTATGTAGAAATGCTGGCGAGTTCTCTGGGCCCGAGCTCATCTCAGATGGACCGAAAGACTGCGGAACCATGTGCTGTGGTCAGATGAGTCCACATCTCAGCTAGTTTTTGGAAAAAACAGGCGTCGAGTTCTCCGTGCCAAAGATGAAAACAACCATCCTGATTGTTATCAGTGAAAGGAGCAAAAGCCAGCATCTGTGATGGTATGGGGGTGCATCAGTGCCCACGGCATGGGTGAGTTGCATGTATGTGAAGGTACCATTGACTCTGAGGCGTATATTAGGATTTTAGAGAGGCATACGTTGCCATTAAGGTGGCGTCTCTTCCTGGGTTGTCCATGCTTATTTCAGCAGGACAATGCCAGACCACATTCTGCATGGGCTACAACAGCGTGGCTTTGTAGACACAGAGTGCATGTGCTTGACTGGCCTGCTGCCAGTCCAGATCTACCTCCTATTGAAAATGTATGGCGCATCATGAAGAGGAGAATCAGACAACGGAGACCACGGACTGTTGAGCAGCTGAAGTCTTATATCAAGCAAGAATGGACAAAATTTCCAATTGCAAATCTACTACAATTAGTATCCACAGTTCCAAAACGATTAAAAAGTGTTATTAAAAGGGAAGGTGATGTAACACAGTGGTAAACATGCCTCTGTCCCAACTTTTGTTGAGTGTGTTGCAGCCATCAAATTCTAAATTTGTGTATATTTACAAAATAGAATTAAGTTGGGCAGTAAAACTATGAAAATCTTTTCTTTGTACTTTTGTCGGTTAAATAAAGGTTCATGTGAATTAACATATCACAGATTTTTGCTTTTATTGCGTTTTGGAAAATATCCCAACTTTTCTGGAAATGGGGTTTGTATATATACTGTGATTTTTTTTTTAACATTGTGGTATCGTATTGTGGTTTTTTTTTGTGCTGTTATCAGATTATTTTATTCTCCCTTACCCTTATGCACTGGAAATGACATTAAACAACCTTGAATCTTTGGTAGCAACACAGAAAGTACTTGATGAGCACGAATTCTTACCAATTTCCCATCTGTAATTTACAGACCTATGTAGTACAAAAAAATGAAGTTGTTGACTAATTGCAGCAAAGTAGTATTTAGCAACTTCAGTTGCTGCTGCATTAAATAACAAAATCAGCATTTAATATCAGAATACATAACTATCAATTTCCTGGCCTATGAAATTATTACTGTTCGGATAGAAACATTTCAAATATCCTACTTGAGGGAGCAGCATAGTAGGGCCAAGTACTATTTTGCTTCTTGAGAAAATAAAAGGAAAAAAATAAATGGTAAATATAAAGAGAATCGCTCTGCACCTACTATTGCCAGTTGGAAGTCTGCATCCATTCTAGGCTGATTTAGGCTAGTTTCTGACCTTTACAAGATAAACAATAAGTGTCAACAGAAATCTGAACAAAACATTTTAAAGCATTAAATTTTCTCATTGCTCAGTGTCAACTTGGTCAAAAGGATACTGACTTCTGTGGTAGTGAACTGATCACGAAGAAAATCCAGATCTTCTTCTAGCCCTTCTAGATTACGAGTTGCAGTTGTTAGATTCTTCTCAAGTAATGCTCGAGCTTCATCAATATCATATTCAAGCATTACGTTAGCCTGCAGCAAGACAGAAACCTTTCTTAACCAATTTTCCATTGGTTCCCACCCATCTCTTTCTACTTTTGATTTTAAATAGTCTTGTCAACAATGTTTTAATGAAAGCGCAAAGATAAAACTAATAGCAGCATCACCAGTAATGAAGCTCTGAATACATATTGTTCACTGTGCCTTCCTCTACAACAATTTCCTGAATCCCTATCTGTTTGCTCCTTGTTCTACAATTTAATGCTTTGCTGACCTCAAGAGAAATGAATATTAAACTATTGTTCCATGATCTATTATATCTTCTCTTTTACTCACTTAGATGATACCTACATGTCTGGCCTTGATTTTCACCTAAGTTATTCAGCATTAAAAGAGAAAGCAACAGACACTCATGAGGTTGCCTGGCACTTGAACATCACAACTCTCTTTAATCAATATACTGAATCATTAACTTTATATAGTGTACATTGCTCAAATGAAGATGTTGTAACCCCCGCTATTAAAATACAAGTCAATTAGTGAGCTGAGAAAACCTCATTAATATGATAAAAGAAACATTTACTCTCCTTTTCAGTAGTTACAATAATATTAAGTTACCTGTTAAATATATAGTTAAATTCTACCTGGCTATAGATTGGATCCAATTTCACGTAATGTGAAAAAGCAAAAGCCAGCCATTGTTAGAGATGTAATAGGATTCATTCTCAAGCTTTCTGGTTTTGGGTCATTGACCTGTGGGTCATTTCCCACCTGCTATTTGTCGCATTTACTTCTCTAATTTCAACGATTCAGTGTTTGCGGCATTTTGATTTTGTATACAGAACAGCTTGCTTTGGGACCTGTATTGAAAGTGCTTGAACCTGAAGATTTTATCTACATTGTCATTCTTCTCATATGAAGCAGAAAAATAAACACAGGAAGAAAATCTATGACCCTGAACTTACCCCCAACCATAAGCACACTTTATCCGTAGGAGGGACAGATGCTTTAGCATACAAATTGTCCGCCAGGAGAAACATAGTCTCCATTGGATCTGTGGAATCCTTTAAAATAAAGAAAAAGCAGAAGGTAAGCTCACTATCAAATCAAGCAAATACTTTCTCTCTCCTCAATATCTGTACTACTCACAGAAATCTAGAACATGGCTTCAGCAATCTAGTTTGACACTGAATATTATGAAAGTAGATAAAATATATTAGGAGTATATCTCGATATAATATTGATAAACACTCTCTTTTCTTCTACTTTAGAGTAAGATCAGCTTGTAAAGCCTACGGGGTTCCCTGGGGGTCAGATTTCAAGGACCATCCCATTTTAAGTCGGATACAGAGTGCTCCAAGACAGATAGTGTCATATATCTATAATAAATTAAACTCCCAGAAATATATGCCCACATCAGGAAAGAATGCCTGGGATAGGGACATATCTGAACTGGGACAAGACTTAGACTGGGATGCAATTTGGAATAATGTTGCCGGTGCATCAGAAAACCCAAACCATCGGTATGTACACTTAAAATTTTGTCATAGAGCAGATCTAACACCGAGAATTATTCATCAAATAGGACTGGTTCTTGACCCACATTGCTCATTTTGCCCCCATGGAACTGTTGGCTCTTTTATACATGCTGTATGGGAAAGTCCAGGGGTTTCTGGTTTGTGGGGAAAGGTTATCAATACTCTTACAGAACTAACGGGGATATAATTACCAATGGACCCTGCTGTACGTCTTCTAAATGATGACTCCCACCTTTCCCGTACAGAAAAAAAACACGCAAAATCTGGCTGGTAGACCTGACTGCAGCTAAGAAGATTGTAGTCCACCGTTGGAAACCTCCTCATGATATTTCAATTTCTCACTGGCTTCAGAGCTTTATGGACATTTCTTATCTGGACTTATCATCAGCAAGAGTAAATGATGCACAACCAAACACAATCTTAATGTGCACAAATTTGATATCTAACTTAAAAGATCTTCTGTTAAAATAGGAATGCTCTGTCTCTGTATGCACTACAGTTGGTTGGTGGAGGGGAGAGGGGTGAGTGGGGAGAGAGAGGAAGGGAGAGAGATGGGGGGAGAGAGAGGGGTGGAGAGGGCGGTGGGGATGAAGGTTGGGGGTGGCTGGGTTAAACAGTCAAAATGTAATCGGCAACTGGTTGTATTGAATGTAATCTGTTAGTGTTGCTTTAAAAATTAGTGATAAGAATATATTAGTAGTATGAAGTTCATTGAGGAATGAAAACAATTAATGAACTAAAAATAGAAAATACTGGTATTACTCAACAGGTTAGCTTTGTGGAGAGAAACTAGAGTTAAAACTTCAGTTTGATGTAAGGTCATGAGCCTAAAACATTTATATATTCCTGCTTCAATAAAGTTGCACAACTTGTTGAAGATTTCCAGTATGTTCTATTCTAATTTCAAAATTCTAGCATCCTTGGTATTTTGCTTTGTATTCAATTGAAATCAGGGTGAAACTGCTTGCTTAGTGTTCACTTTTTTTGCTTCACTCTATAATGATTTAAACTTGAAAATGTGTTTAATTTAGAAAAAATTCTTCTTAAAGGCTATCAGAAACAAAATGAAAGGGATATTTAAGCAGAAGTGTTTGTAGTCAAGGAATATTTTGCCATAGGAAAGTGGCAAAGATCTTTTTTTATCTTTCAGATGGCTAGATGAACATTTCTGTGAAAAGTAATCGTATCAACCAGGGGACATTTACTTTCTTGCAATTTTAAAGTAGATTAGAAATAAATAAAATACAGAATCTTAGGAGAATGATGAGATAATAACTAGTTTTATTTTATCTTAGCATAGGTATTTCTGTAAATGTTTCATTTTGTGGTCCAAACATTTGACTCATTGTGTTGGATCCAAGAGATCCTTGGAATGGCGTGGATCATTCTAGCACGTCAAATTAAATAAAATTTAAATGCGTGTTTTTTTTTACTTCTGTCAGTCCAGGGAACTTCTGATGTGGGTAAAATCAGTAAAATAGCATTTCTAAAAATTCTCTATGCTTGGAAACTTAATTACTTATCTGGCTAATGCTATAGTACAGCAAGTAGAATTACTGCTTTCCAGCTTTTGTAACTCAGGTTCAGTCTTGATCGTGACCTGTGATCAGAGTTTGCACATTTCCTGTTTGGATTTCCTCCCACCTTCCAAAGATATGCAGGTCAACAGCTTATATGGCCATTGTAAATAGCCCTTATTGTGTACATGAGTAATGGAATATGGGGTGTGCAAACAGGAAGGTGTGGAAAGAAAGCGCAGTACAGATAGCGTGAATTTGGAGTTCCGATGTGCCTGTTTCCATGCTGAATGCCTACGATTAACTATGTCTGCAAAACACAGAACAAATGTCCAAGAGCAATGAACAAAAAAAAAATCTGCCAATTGGCTAGTTTTATGTGAAGCTTTGATGAGTTTTACCTTTTTCTTCTGCATGTGTTTTAAGATTTCTAATGTCTGTTTAATTTCTGGAATTTGACTTTTTAGCCTAGGAAAGAGAAAAGCAAGTTATCATCCTCTGGCTGATAAACTGCAATTACTGTTATAGAAACATTCAACTTGCCATATAAAACCTGAGGAGTATAAGATCTCCAGCTTAAGTATTAAACTAGATCTGCACACAACCCAAGTATTTACACCAAGAAAGGCTGGCATCATGCACACCAAATACCCTACATTATGTGCCCCATAAGCCTTCCACAAACAACATTCAGTATTTACTAATGCCAAAAATGTAGAAACACATTCAAAATGCTGGAGGAACTCAGCAAGGCTATGGAGGCTAATAAACAGTTGATGTTTCAGGCCAAGACCAAAACATCAACAATTTATTTGGGTTTCTGCTGCCTTCCTTTCTAATCCTGAAGGGTCTTAGCATGAAATGTCAACAGTTTATTACCCTCCATAGATGCTGCTTGACTTGCTGAGTTCCTCCACTATTCTCTGTGCATTGCTCAAAATTTCCAGCATCTGCACAATCTCCTGGGTCTATTGAGAAACACATACTTGCCTGGCATCAGTGATTGTATAATCAGGGCTTATGATGTGCACCAGCTACTCTTACGACTATCTACCACTTGCTCCTATGGCTTCAAGTGAACCTGATCTGTGGCCTAAGCAGATGCTACACCTGCCTGTGGGTGACCTGCAGACTAGCAAAGGGAAGGAGTGCTTTACATCTCCTTCCTTCTGACCTTGATTGCTAGAGCTGCCAGATACTAGTATGACTACCAATAAAACTATGATAGGATTCTGATGGCTTGCCCATATTATAGCATTTTTTTGGAAATTCGTAACTGAATAAAAAAAGTGGCACTGATTTTTCACTGATCTAACAGATTCATCATTTGAACATTTCAATTGGATTGTAAGTACTTATTTTCTAGACAACAATGATAACTTAATTTTTCTACTAGTTAGTTGTACCTCAATAGTTCAAGAATATCAGCTGCACATTTACACTGTGTCCAAATACACAAAGGCAGCATATTCTTTTGACTCTGGGAATATCAGTAAAGGTCTGTTTTATGTTATTTACTTGCTATTGGATACTATATTTTACAAGTAATTTAATCAGATTATGTTTTTATCTTTAAAGAGAATAAAACGGAAGAGTAAGTTGCCCATTAAAAGTGTAATGAATAAAATTATTCATTTTCAACAGAAATACAAAGAGACAGAACTAAAAATAGCAGGAAAAAATATACTAGAAGTAAATATTCTCCAGAAACAGAGCTGATTTTTGTGTTTAAGGGAAATCAGGTGAAATTTCAGAATGCAATTGAAAAAATAGTTCAAAACATTTTTGTACCCCTTCTAATAGAACTATTTTAATTCTTGAATTTCTTGCATGTTAGGTGTTCTGATAGAAGTCTAATCTCTGAGAAATATCTCCATAAAGAGCTCCAGAGCCATTTGGGTGCTTTTCCTCATGATAAATTACTCATTTAAAAAATGCTATATATATTAGTAATCTGTTCTAACAAAAGGAACCCGAGTGTGGCATCTCATTGCAAGCTGCTCTCTGCAGATTCATTCATTACTTCTATTATAATTGTTCTGTTTTTTAATCTAAATTCTGTGTCTCTAAGAATTACTAATAAGTACCACTACTTTATCATTTCCTGTCGGAGTCACTTTATATACAGACGTAAACTCAATGTGTATAAACTATCTTACCTTTAGTGGATTACAGTAAATTGGGGCAGCATTTCTGTGGGGCAACTCTTGAAGAACAAAATCTAATTGAAAAAGCAGCTCGCACTCCTTGCTTTTATTGTTTTACCTTGTACAATCTCAGTGCACTATTATAATGATTTGACCTGTATAAACTACGTGCAAGACAAGTTCTTCAGTGTACCTCAGTACATGTGACAATAATAAATCAATTTTCCAGCTGGATACTTCTGCTACCTGACTATTTGATCTCTCACCTTCTCTTCTTTTGCGATAGATTTAGTTCCATGAATTTGTATTTTTGGTACTGTTCATCTAACCTCCTCAACACAAGGTCTGCTGTCTCATTTCCAGGTTGTTTCATAAATGCAATAACATCTTCCTGGAAGACAAAAGATTAGGGAATTTTAAAAAATGCAGATCTAAATGAATTTTTAAAAAATGAAGATCAATTATATACCATTAAGCAAAGGGGAAAGAATCAAATATGAGTGATTGAGTTATGCAGTCAAGAAAACTTAATTTTGACATTTGTTTCAAATTGGATCTGACAGAGGTGAAATAACTACAGTTGAGATCACAGCACAATGGACAGCATCTACAAGATATCAACTCATAATCTGAGCTGTCCAACAACTTACTGGAAGTGAAGAGGGCAAAGACAAGGTTTGGACAAGTGCGATCACTTTTCTATGATTTAATAACTTGATGGCCAACACTGTCTAACCTTGTGCATAGATTAAGACACTGACACAAAACTAAGACTACGTCGACACTAGACCGGATAAATCCGTAACCAAAGTTTTTTCTCTTCATTTGACCCTCTGTCCACACTGAAATGGCATTTTCCTCCCCCGAAAACAGAGCTTTTCTAAAACGCCCTCCAGAGTGTGTAAATTTGAAAACACCGATTGGCTGGAGCAGTGTGGACAGGGTAACCAGAGATTTCGAGAAATGCTGTCATGATGTGCCGGAACAACCTAACAATTTCAGAACAGACGGCAATGAGACTGAAGCCAGAAGAGTTAAAAATGTACTCACCAAATCTTTGACCCATATCTTACTGAATAAATAAGCATACTCACTTTGCCCTGTTTTCTGTCCTTGCTTGTATGAAGGTGGTTTACCTATTTATATAAGTACTTCTCTGACAATAGATGTGTAACAGCCTAATGCAACCATGTATGGAAATACAAGATAACACTGATGCAGACAAGTTTTATACATTTAACAAGGGAATATATTAATGCAATACAGTTAGTCAGTTTTTCAATGTTCGTCGTCAGCTGGGCCATACTGTCTGTGAACTCCCTGTCAGTTGCCTCCATACGCTCCAGTATTTGTTTTTTTTTAAGTCCTCCTGCGCAAGAGCCAACAGCTGTCTGTTGTTTGGCAATTCCCTTTTAAGTTTTTCTAGTCTGTAATTGCACAAATGCGCACTTTCACAGCAAGATTCGACACCAAACATGTTGCTTGTTTTCTGTAGATGTGTCCTGCGCATGCCCAGTAGGAGGAGATTCACCCAAATACCTGTTTTAATGTGGACAGAGGTATTTTCAAAAACGCTTGGTGTGGACGCCTGTCGTTTTTATGCGAAACCGGCGTTATCAAAATTATCCGGTCCAGTGTGGACATAGCCTAAAATTGTTAGTCTCCAATATACTGTTAGTTGGTATCTATAACTGAATAATTCACAGCAAATTAGTCAGAAGACTGGTCATTTAAGTAACAAATGTATTTAATGAAGGCTACATACACTCAGTTCCTGCACTTTTTAAGAAATATAATACTACATACAGTACAGAGATAAGCAGCAGAAGAGTAACCGACAAATTTTTAGAATTACAGCTTATCAATTCAGAAGGACACTTAATTTCTCAACAAAAATCAATGGCTGTTAAAGTAATTATAAAACAATTGGCTGTATAAAAGCAACACACAAAATGCTGGTGAAACGCAGCAGGCCAGGCAGCATCTATAGGATTATTATCTCCCAGTGACCACACATTTTAATTCCACGTCCCATTCCCATTCCGATATGTCAATCCATGGCCTCCTCTACTGTCAAGATGAAGCTACACTCAGGTTGGAGGAACAACACCTTATATTCCATCTGGGTAGCCTCCAATGTGACAGCATGAACACTGATTTCTCTAACTTCCGTTAATACCCCTCCTCCCCTTCTTAGTCCCACCCTAGTTATTTATTTATTTTTATTTTATATTAATATATATTTTTCTCTCCTTCCCTCTCACAATAACTCTTTGCCTGTTCTCCAACTTCCTCTAGTGCTGCCCTTCCCCTTTTTTTCTTCCAAGGCCTTCCGTCCTATGATACACCTCCTTCTCTAGACTTGTATCCTTTTTGCCAATCAACTTCCCAGCTCTTAGCTTCATCCCTCCTCCTCCTGTCTTGTCCTACCATTTCAGGTCTCCCCCTCTCCCTCTCAAATTTCTCACTATCTCTTTTTTCTGTTAGTCCTGACGAAGGGTCGTGACCTGAAACGTCGAGTGTACTTCTCCCTATAGATGCTGCCTGGCCTGCTGCATTCCACCAGCATTTTGTGGGTGTTGCTTGGACTTCCAGCGTCTGCGGATTTCCTCGTGTTGGCTGAATAAAACATCTATTTCAAACACTAAGTCTTCTAGACTCTCCCAAAATAGGTAAATCGACTTAACAGCATATCATATATTTTTTGTATTTTTCAGAACCATTATGGAAAAAAAAGACAAACTACATTTAGACAGCCAATGTGGTAAATAAATCAGAAAAAGTTGCACAGAAAGTGAAGATCAATAAAATTACATAGAATTGCATGGGCAATTCAGCACTAAAACTACTGGCTTAGACTCCATGCATCTCTTGAAATAATACTTTTGATAATGCGAATTAAAGTTATTGAGCAATGCAAGATTTTAAAGCACATTTTAAATAAATCTTTTATAACATTACTTGAGGCGAGTCACATATTTTATAAAACTGTATTACATTGAGCAATTGTCCTAGAAATGCAGGACCATCCATCACCCATGCACCAATCCATCAGAAGGCTTTTTGAGACAGTTTAACAACAGGACTGACACACATTTGCTGACATTCTCGACTATTTTCCTATCACTTCCCTCGATTCCATTACAAGCACTAAGTTCTGATAAAACCCAGCTGCACATTACCACTGACAAAAAATTGACCAAGTTAATCTGTTCATGCTCCAAATTTCACTCAGTCATTGTTGGCATCACATCCCTTGCCTTCTTTTACTTCCACTGACATAGGCCATCCAATACATTGCTCACCTTCATTCCAGTCTCACTCCATTTCTCAAAAGATTCTCATTTCCATCCATATTCAATCCTATGATTGTTTTTGTTAAGTCATTGCAACTAACACACAAAACTTCTCACCTTCAAATCTCTCCATAATCACAATTCTCACTCTCTGTACCTCTCCTATTAATTTATTAGTATATATCTGATTCTCTCTCTGCCATTTTGTTAATCCCCATCTCCATCTCTAACAGAACTCAGTTTCTGTTACACTTGACTTGACCTTTCAATGTGCCCAAAGTCAATCTTTTCAAACAAGGTGTTGGCCAGTAATCTGTATTTTTCTCTCTTTTTTTATCAAGTTTTTGTATGTGGACCAACTCAGCATACTTTCTATGCAGAAAGCAGTATTTGTATAGAAGCTAATCAATCACAAACTGAGGGATGCTGAAAAATGGTACGTAAAAAATATTCAAGAAAAAACATTAAATAGCAATCTATATATCCTTGTGAATTTCTTCCCCTCCCCTATTATCACCACATTTGTTTCTTTAAAAAGTGCAAACACTAACCTATGTGTTATTTCTATAATGATTCTCATCTTTCAAGCAAGCTGCATTTGTATATCGTTCCCCTCCACTGCATTCCCACCATTCTTTAAGTGTAATAGAGATATAGTGATCCCAAATTAATTCCTTTCTCTGGGAAGTTGCAGACTCTGACATTAATATGATGCTCTAGTGACATCAGAAATCTTTCGATGCCTCTCCCAGAGTCCCAATATGTGTGCAGAATATTTAAACGCAAAATGCACTGCCTTGCCCTTGTCTATTGTCCACATACACTCACCAAGAGTTACTGGATAGTGAACCGCAATTATAAAAAGTCTGCTAAATTCATCCCTCCCAAGATCACCGGAACTGAGGCGTGGAGCTGGTCAGTTCAGAAATAAAATCTGGGACCTGCTACTCTGTTGAGGCCCAATGGCTGTATGACTTGGGCATAATCCAGTGGAAGGCAATATTGCGGTTAAAGGCACCAGATGAACGTCCAACACCGGCAGGGCGAGGGGTGCCTCACTAACGCCAATCTCCATGGGGACAGAATCTCGCTCGCTCAAGCCGTGCCTCGGACACGCACTCCAAGGTTGCGATGGCTACAAGATGGCCCCACCCTGATCGCGACCCTCGGGGGCCTTACCACAAATATAGCCTGAGGAATGCCGAGGTGTTTACGGCTCGAAGCCGCGTTGCTATCGCCGCTCCCACTGGTAGTCGCCATCTTGGGGCACACTGACGTACTTTGAGTGACGCAACTCAGGCTGCTCGTGCACGCAGGGGCCGCCCATGCTTCTAGCCTATTGGTTCAATCCTAAAGTCGAGGCGCCCCTGTCAATCATAAAAGTACTGTTCCTCTTTTCAAACAGCGTGCAAGTAACGCAGAACCACCCTTTATTTCCAATTCACCCAACGCGTAAAAATACGTAAAGACAACGCCATGCAATAGTGTATCACTCTGGAGGCAACGGTGCTATGGTCTCAAAAAAAGTTTTTACCCCTGAATGGATTGACCAAATGTCACGTCGGTGAAATGTTTTTGCACTGTATTTTCGTATATAGTTTATTTTATTATGAATAAAGCTTATTTTTGAACTTAAAAAGAAGCTCAATAGTGGGCCAAAACTGCAAAGTGATTGGAAATAGTAAACAGTTGACATAAGACTGCATACAAAAAAGCAATCAACCTCAGAAAAGATTTTAAAAATTGTGAAGAGTGGGATTTCTTATCATTCGCTAAATGAATTTAAAACTACATAACATTTTGTGTGTACACAAAGCCAGTTCTCACTGGGTAGCTCCTGAGGTTGAGATAACTACCCTTTTGGGATTCCTAATCCCCTCAGAGCTCTTTCTTGTTACCTTAATATGCCACAACATCCCTGTATATATTTACCATCCTTATCCTTAGATATGCTTTATGACTAAATTCATAATCCCGCTTCTCGTCCAAGGTTCCTTACCCTATCTAACCACCCTTCTTCTTTCTTACTGCTCTCGAGCTCTGATCAACTAGTCCTTATCAATTCTCACAGCAAATAAAAAGCATTCTGGAAGTTGACAATCGACCTCCAGATTTTTAGTGTAAATGCACATCCTCTTATTCACTTTGGTGAAGCAGTAAGTCACTCGAAAGTGTGCACGTTAACAGATGCCATTTGCAGACCATATCTCAATGATTCTGGATTGGGAACAAAATAGATTGAAGTGTTTCCCCATCGTTCTGTAGCTGGATCCCACTCCAGCAGGAAGTCTGTCGGATAACAGTGGTATGTTGCAGCGAAGAGTATTTGTGCAGTTCCACTCTTTTCTTCCTCTGCATCAGCACGGTGAATCTGTGTTTGTTCATCGTCACGTCCCATCTTTAAGTAGATGAGGGTAGCGGTGAATTTAAGAACCACCAAATCCCTTGTAGTCAAAGAATTTGTAAAGTTAAAAATGCCACTTCATGGCTGATGCTGTTTCTTTTTCCTGGATTTGTTGCATTGTGAAGGTCGTATCTATTGCGTCAGTTAGTTGACACAATCCACCTTTCGGGAAAACACTTCAGCTTATTTCCCTATGACGGATTAGCCCGAATGAGTTTGTTTTCTTTCCTTATGGTAACAGCGTTTGCGAGGTGCCGGACACGCTCATCTCTCCCAAAAGCAGGGAAAAGGTAGGTTTCACATTTGAAATATCTGCCTGTAATATTCTAATACTACAACAGGGATTTTGCTCCAGAGGCTTTGTTGCTTGTTACTATTAAATGGTGGTGTTGATTTGTTGTTGAGCAGGGTTACACCAAAATGCAGCAGATAGAATACAATGGAACAGAATCAAGGTCATTAGGTGGATGATCTTGTTGCACTTTTATAAATTGTTTTTTTACGATTTACAAATTTTACACTTTTACATCACTGAATCGTGGCTGAAGGATGGTTGAAGTTAGGAGCTGAATGTACACGTCGTATTGGAGGGGTAGGAAGGGCGGCAGAGGGGCTGGTGTGGCTCTACTGGTAAAGAATGGCATCAAATCATTAGAAAAATGTGACATAGGATTGGAATATGTTGAATCCTTGTGGGTTGAGTTGAGAAACTGCAAGGGTAAAAGGACCCTGATGGCAGTTATACACAGGCCTCCCAACAGTGGCTGGGATGTAGACCACAGATTACAACAGGAAATAGAAAAGGCATGTCAAAAGGGCAATGTTATGATAGTCATGGGAGATTTCAACATGCAGGTTAATTGGGAAAATCAGGTTGGAAATGGATCTCAGGAGAGTGAGCTTGTTGAATGCCTTGAGATGACTTTTCAGTGCAGTTTCTCATTGAGGCTACGAGGGAATTGGCTATACTGGATTGGGTGTTGCGTAATGAGCCAGAGGTGATTAGGGAGCTTAAGATAAAAGAACATTTCTTGACCAAACGACTTGGGTGTATGTGTGAAAGGAAGAAGTTCCAGTATTAAGTGGTACACCCCAAGGCATGGTGCTGGGCCCACATTTGTTTTTACTTTACATTAATGACATTCATGAAAAAGTCACAAGCACCACTAGACTTTTTGTTGATGACTGATATACTGTCCAATTAAGTCAGCTAATGATGAAGATGCTCTCCAAAAAGATCTTGATGATATGGTTGAGTGGTCACAACAATGGCGCATGCAGTTCAATCCTTCCAAATGTGAAACCATGTGTGTCACCAGGAAGAGAAAACCAGGTAAAGCATCATATAAAATCCTGGGTATCACCCTTGAAGAAACCAAACATATCAAGTATCTTGGTATCAAAATCCAGAATGATCTGCGTTGGAATGGTCAGATGCATCTTGCAACAGGAGTCCTAAATTTTCTGAGACATAATTTTCATCATTGTTCAACGTCTGTCAAGGAGAAGTTGTTACTCACCTTTGTTCAGCTGGTATATGCAGCTGTTGCATGGGACCCATACACAAACAAAAACACTACTTCCATCAAGCGAGTCCAAAGACAGGCAGCCTGATTTGTCACAAATACCTATGAGAGAGAAGCAAGTGTTACACAACTTTTGAATTCATTAAAGTGGAACTCTCTCCAAGATAGACATGAAGCACACTGTCTGACCTGATTTTACAAAACGTTAAATGGTCAGCTTGATATAGACTACCAATCCTACACCAAACCCAACCTATTAGGAGCAGACGAGGGTACTCATTTCAATTTGAAATACTAACTACCAAGTCAGATGTGTACAGCAATTCATTCTTCCCCCGCACAATTAAAGCATGGAATAATCTTCATCCTACCATAGTCACACAATCAAACCCAATTAAATTTAAGACAGCTCTTCTTCTTCAAAAATCTCCTGAAGTCCACCCTCTGGCACCTCCAGTTTAAATTCCTTGTGGAATATTTTGGAGGACCAAGAACCAAGTACTCTTAGGAGGCAGTGATCACAATATGATTGAGTTCAACTTGAAATTTGATATGGAGAAAGTCTGCAGCAGCAGCATTTCAGAAGAGTAAAGGAAATTACAGAGGTATGAGAGAAGAGTTGGCCAAAGTAAACTGGAAGGAGATGCTGGAAGGTAAATAGCAGAGCAGCAATAGCATGAGTTTTGAAGAAAAATAAGGAAGGTGCAAGATAGATGTAGTCCAAAAACAAATAAATATTCAAATAGTAAACTAGTACAACCATGGCTGACAAGGGAAGTCAAAGCTAATGTAAAAGCAAAAGCGAGGACATAAAACAAAGCAAAAATTAGTGGGAAGACAGGATTGGGAAAATTTAAAAACCCTACAGAGAGCGACTACTAGAATCATTAGGAGGTAAAAGATGTATTATGAAAGCAGGCTAGCAAACAATAAAAAAGTAGATAGTAAAAGTTTTGTTAATTATGTACAACATAAGAGATGAGAGTAGATATAGGACTGCTAGAATATGAGGCAGGAGAAATAATAACCGGGACCAAGGAGAATACAGATGAACTAAATGCATATTTTGCATGTGTTCACTGTGGAGACACTAGCACTGTGCCAGATGTTGAAGGGTTAGGGAAGTGAAGAGGATGCAATATATATCAAGGGAGATGATGCTCAAAAAGGGTACAGAAGTCATGAGCCAGATGAACTGCATACTAGGGTTCGGAAAGAGGTAGTGGTAGAAATGTGGATCATTTAGAAATGATCTTTCTAAAATCATTGGACTCTGGCATGGTGCCAGAGGACTGGAAAACTGCAAATGTCACTCCACTCTTTCAGAAAGGAGGAAGACGGCAGAAAGGAAATTATAGACTAGTTAGCCTGACCTCAGTGGTAGGGAAGACGTTGGAGTCAATTGTTATGAATGAAGTTATGGAGTACTTGGTGACACAGGACAAGATAGGACAAAGTAAGCATGGTTTTCAAGGGAAAATCTTGCCTGACAAACCTGTTGGAATTCTTTGAGATTACAAATAGGATAGATAAAGGAGATGTAGTAGATGTTGTATATTTTGACTTACAGAGAGCCACTGAAAAGGTACCACAGATGACACTACTTACCAAGTTAAGAGCCCATGGTATTACAGGCAAATTTCTGGCATGGTTACAGCATTGTCTGATTGGTAGGTGGCATCAAGGTGGAATGAAAGGATCCTTTTCTGGTTGGCTGCCAGTGACGTGGTGTTCCAGAGGGGTCAGTGTTAGGACCACTTCTTTTTATGTTGTATATCAATGATTTATATGATAGAATAGATGGCTTTGTTCAAGTCAAGTCAAGACACTTCTTAGTGTCATTTCGACTATAACTGCTGGTACAGTACACAGTAAAAATGAGAACATTTTTCAGGACCATGGTGCTACATGAAACTGTACAAAAACTACACTGAGCTACATAAAAACAACACAAAAAAAACTACACTAGACTACAGACCTACCCAGGACTGTATAAAGTTCACAAAACAGTGCAGGCATTACAATAAATAATAAACAAGACAATAGGCACAGTAGAGGGCAGTAAGTTGGTGTCAGTCCAGACTCTGGGTATTGAGGAGTCTGATGGCTTGGGGGAAGAAACTGTTACATAGCCTAGTCGGGAGAGCCTGAATGCTTCTGTGCCTTTTCCCAGACGGCAGCAGGGAGAAGGGGTTGTATGAGGGGTGCGTGGGGTCCTTCACAATGCTGTTAGCTTTGTGGATGTAGCGTGTAGTGTAAATGTCCATGATGGCAGGAAGAGAGATCCCGATGATCTTCTCAGCTGACCTCACTATCCGCTGCAGGGTCTTGCGATCCAAGATGGTGCAATTTCCAAACCAGGCAGTGATGCAGCTGCTCAGGATGCTCTCAATACAATCGCTGTAGAATGTGATGAGGATGGGGGGTGGGAGCTGGACTTCCCTCAGCTTTCACAGAAAGTAGAGATGCTGCTGGGCTTTCTTTGCTATGGAGCTGGTGTTGAGGGAGCAGGTGAGATTCTCCGTCAGGGGAACAACAAGAAATTTGGTGCTCTTAACGATCTCTACTGAGGAGCCGTCGATGTTCAGTGGAGAGTGGTCGCTCCATGCCCTCCTGAAGTCAACAACCATCTCTTTTGTTTTGTTGACATTCAGAGACAGGTTGTTGGCTCTGCACCAGTCCGTTAGCCGCTGCACCTCCTCTCTGTATGCTGACTCTTCGTTCTTGCTGATGAGATGCACCAGTCGTGTTGTCGGCGAACTTGATGTGGTTCGAGCTTGACAAGTTTGCAGATGATACGAAGATTGGTGGAGGAGTAGATAGTGTTGAGGAAACAGGCAGGTTGCAAAAGGACAGATTAGGAGAATGGGTAAGAAAGTGGCAAATGAAATACAAGGTTGAAAAATGCACAGCCATTCACTTTGGTAGTAGAAATAAATGTTCAGACTATTTTCTAAACAGGGAGAAAATCCAAAACTCTGAGATGCAAATGGACTGGGAGTCCTTGTGCAGAACACCATAAAGGTTAACTTGTAGGTAGCATTGGTGACGAGGAAGGCAAATGCAATGTTAGCATTCATTTCAAGAGTTCTAGAGTACATGAGCTGGGATGTGATGCTGAGGCTTTATAAGGCACTGGTGAGGCCACACATTGAGTATTGTGTACAGTTTTGGGCTCCTCATCTAAGAAGAAATGTTAGCATTGGAGAGGGTTCAGAGGAGGTTCATAAGGATGATTCTGGGAAAGAAAGGGTTATCATATGAGGAACGTTTGATGGGTTTGGGTCTGTACTCACTGGAATTTAGAAGGATGGGGGTGGGTGTGGGATCTAATTGAAACCTTTCAAATACTGAAAGGCCAAGTACAGTAGATGTGGAAAGGATGTTTCCCATGGTGGGGGAGTCTAGGATAAGAGGGTACAATGTCTGGATAGGTATATGAAGTTTCTTTAGCCAGAGTTTGGTGAATTTGTGGAATTCATTAGCACAGGCAGCTGTAGAGGCCAAGTCATTGTGTATATTTAAGGCAGAACATGATAGGTTCTTGATTGGACATGGCATCAAAGGCTACAGGTAGAAGGCTGTGGACTGGATTGGCAGAAAAGGATCAGCCATAATTGAATGGTGGAGCAGACTTGATAGGCCAAATGTCCTAATTCTGCTCCCAATGTCTTATGTCAAAGTAGGTTTCCATTATTTTCCAAGTGCTTCTACCAGTGCTCTTGGCTGGGGTGGTGCCTTGGGTATTGGAATGTGAATGATCTTGATAGAACCAAACAATCTATGCATTGAGGTTATTGGCCGATTAGCTCCATTTCCTGTGCTGCTTCCATCAATCATCTGTATCTATGGTCTTCAAATAGTTGATTTATTGTAATGTTTCCAATCCAATAATACCATGCTTTTACAGTGCAAGAACTCCTAGATCCCCGAGACAGTTTCATCTAACTAGTCTCATTGTATTCAGGTATAGAAAACCCAGAGTCTCTTCCATTTATCAGGTTTACACAAAAATAATGGCTGCTATGGTTAGATAATTTTGTGCATCTGTAAAAGCAAGCCCAGAAAAAGAGTAAGTTACAAAAGAAGAGACAAAACTTGGAAATAGAGGAAGGACGAGTGAATAGAGTTCAGAACATTGTATTTATTCAGCAACACAGTTGTACTGTCACTGTCGAACATTCATGCCTTGTTGTTGTAGCTAAAAATCTTGACATTTTAGGTTTGTAAAATGGAGAACAAGGGTGCAATACTTTACTAAAGCAGAAACATGAATTTATATCACACATTTCAGAATCCTTCAAAGGACTTACCTAATTTTGAAGAGTGCCACTGATACTTCAGTTCTTGGAAGTTCTGACTTCAGTTCTAACAATACTGTGTTCTTGTTTTCAAATTCTATCATGGTTTCACTATTTTCCATCTTAAGAACTTTCTCTTGGCTTCAGCCATCTGACATCTTAGTGCATCTTGACTTCCATTGTTTTCTGAGGCAGTCTGTCAGTATCAGGAATGATTTACTTCCATTTTGGTCTTATGGTTTCTGAGGACAAAAATGGGAATCATACTCGAGCAGATGGGGTGGCCAGTGGCCAATGGGGCAGGCAATTGGGTGGTTTCAGCAATGATTTGCACCATCTGCTCCTTATATAATGGCTGTTTTCTTTTAATTCATCAATCCGCATAACTGCCAATGGGAACTTAAAGATCTTGCCTGGGCATTAAGATGTGGACCCCCTCTGTAAAACTTGTGATGTTTGGATCATCTGCCCTACTTAACAGGTAATAAAATGTAAAACTCAAAATTATTAATAGTGATCCCACCAAATGAATGATCTGTCCAATTAAATTTACTATTCAAAATTGGCTATATTTCTCAGCCTCAATTATCATTCAATTGCTTGCTAGTGATGTTATGGGATATTTTTAAAATTAGCTTTTACTGAAATTAATAGAATTATATTAATAAGAGATATTGCTGGTTTATCTTCCAGGGAAGATTACCTTTGGGCCAACTATTGGGATTAACATACCGAGTATTGTCTTAATGCTTGAACCATAATTGAACAAACTTATAGAAACATTGTAAGTATCAGATTTATAAAGATTGTTTGCATTTTTGCCAAAAGCGGCACAGGTGTTTTAGTTCAATTAACCTACTTGTGTTTATTTACCATTGCTAGAAGTCTAGCTAGAGACTCTCTTCTTTTGTTCACCTTTTCCACCCCTTTACCTAAATAACTCCTTATCCTAGCTGTTTTCATCAGGCCATCAACCGTATACAGTACCTATCTAACTGGGTTTAGCCTCCGATGGTTCATGTTTCCTAACATTTCCTCCTCCTGGCTCCATCTGCCCATCATTTTACCATTATCTGGTTCCAGTCACCCCCACCCTCAACTCTATTTGCTCATCGTCACTCCCTCAGCTGGTTTCATTTATCAGTCTCTGTCTCACTCCTCCCTTCCCCTTATACACTCTCAGTCCTGATACAGGATCACAACCCAAATGTCCATTATTACTTTGGCTCCACAGATACTACTTGACCTGTTGAGTTCTTTCATTTGTTTATTTTTTGACTTATGCCTAATTTTAGCACTACTGGTGTACTGACCGACACAAGGAAGAATGAAAATGGAAGTATATTACTTCCATCCAATTTTCATGGGTCAGTTGAGGATTGATGTGGGCAGACCTAAAGTGCATATTCATTGTGGAAGTGTTAAACAGAAGTACATCCCTCACACCGGAAAAGGGAAATTGATGCATGCCTGACTTATTCACATTTTGCTAGCTGAAATAGTTGCAGATCATCAGTCCATTCCATTACCAGGCAAGGAGTTGTTTAGACTTCCTACATTACTAGGTGGCATGGCTCGAAGGGCTGGAAGGACCCACTCTGCCCTGTACCCTGATAAATAGATGCAATAATGCATTGGTTACAAAATTACTGATCATCTGCTTTTTGATCTTTTCAAATGCCAACATACCATTGCTAGGATCACTGGGCAGGTATTATGGCACAGATTAATATACATAATTAATAAATATTAAGATACTCTTGAGGAAACATTATAAACTTTGTTCCTCCTGTTCTATTGATATATTACAAGTTGGGACTAGGAGGGAAAGGGTGGAACCTGGCATTTCACAACACATTTTACTCTCTAATTTAACTTTGATAAATAGCATCCACCTAAAACAATGAATTACACAAATCCGTTTATTGGCACTCAGACTGCCTATTCAACACCTGACAGGCTTCCTGGACTGTAAATCAACTGACCTAATGACAAGATGCAAGCACATCAAGTTTCTTCTCTTCAACACTATCACTTCAATTAATTCATATTCAAGAGTTTGAGCTTCTACTTATAGCTCAAGAATGAATTTGCATAGAAGTATGCAGACATGGTCAAGAGGTTCAGAATGGGGAAGAAATGTGACTCTAAGTGACTTTGACTGTGCAATGATTGTTGGTACCAGATAGGATGATTTGAGCATCTCAGAAACTGCTGATCTCCTGAGATTTTCATGCACAAAAGTGTATAGAGTTTACAGAGAATGTTGAACAAAAAAAAATTCAGTGAGTGGCAGTTCTGTGGGCGAAAACATGTTGTTAATGAGCGAGATGAGAGAGGTAGAAGAGAATAACCAGACTGGTTCAAGCTGACAGGAAAGTGACAGTAACCCAAATGACCATGTGTTACAGCAGTGGTGTGCGGAAAAGCACCTCTGAACACATATTGAATTTTGAAGTGGAGGGGCTATAGTAGAACAGCACACCAGGTTCCACTCTTGTACCTAATAAAGTGGCAACTGAATAAAGTGCCGGTACTGTTAATGGTACAAGTCAACTTGTTGATTTTTTAGCCTCAGATATAACTTTCAGCTTTGCTGTGTGAATTTTAAGTGAAAATGAAGTGAAACAACACAATCACTGAAGCTGTGAAAAATAATGATTCAGTGCTACTGTTCATATTCTAACTTGTCCAAAAGGTTAGGTATCCATCGTCTTGTCTTGTTTTAAAATTCTAGTTTTAGTTATCAAACTTATTGTGTTCTCTGCTACTCCTGTGAACAGCACTTTTTACTGGATGAAAAATGCTATATAAATAGTTGCATTTGGAGTCTAACCCACATGAAAAGCAAATAGATTTTAAACAGTGGTGAACTTTAAGGAACTCATTTAAGATTGACAAGCATGATTGTTTAATACATGTCCTTTATTATGCAGTAATGCACTTGCCCATACACTGATTTCAGAATCAAATACAACCCTGATGAAACTTGCTAGTTTTCTAAGTTTACTAGTTACTTTGAATGTATAAATGATAACATATACAGGTTTCAATTACTCAAAAATATAATCTGCAAAAATGCAATACAACAGCGTAATTTTTATATGTTGCAATTCACATATTTTCTGTTCCCCTCACAGCATAAACTACTCTTAAAAAAAGAAAAGAAATTCCTGCACTTATTTACAAAGAAGCACCGATCCACAGTGCGTAATTATTTATTCAATACTCACTTCTAAGTGCACTAAAATCTAGGGTACTAACCCTCCACATTTCAGTGCTCACACATTTACCACAGTGATACATATAAATGTTGGAAGATTTTTTTTTATTAAAGTGATGGATTAACATGGGAAAAACCTGTTAAGGTGATGGAAAAGGTAGTTTATAGTGTGAAGGAAATTCAGCATTTATTTGTTTAAAAGTCATTGTTGTGGTGACATTTTAAAAATTGAAGACCACAATGAGGGAAGCATTTAAACAGCACATGGTTGGAATTTCAATAAAAATCATTCCTGGTTGGATGTACAGAAGTTCCTTGGTACTTTTAAATTTGCAATGGTTTACTGAAAAGGGTAGCAGCAAGTCAGTGTGCTTCATCGACATTAGAACTTAAAATGAACATTTTAGCAAAATATGTGCAGACAAGTGCTTTGAAAGGTGTTCCATGCAAATCAAAACTTTAAGAAATTATTGCAGCTTAATTATGTTTTTAAGACTGAGTCAATTAGATTTCTGATTGGAGAAAGCCAGAAAACCAAATTTATACCATATTCTGTTGGCTTCTTGCTCCATTGGCACATTTGTATTTATTTGCAATAATAGTAGTTCTCAACCTTAGAAAACATGTAAGGTTTCTTAATTCTAATGATAACAATAAAAAATCTGTGATCAAATGAAATTATTGTACACCAGTAAAACTGGCCCTTGCATATTGTAACTTGTCATAATTTGCTGATTTGTGCAATCAGAAAATCCAAATATTACGTACAATAAGCCAAGGTCAGGGTAGGGAAGTAGGAGGTATATGATCAATGGCAACATAAGAAACAGGATTCAAACAAGTTTTGTAAATTTATGTCCACAAATTGAGGGCTTCTACTTGGCCACTGGAAGGCTCTTGGCTCTATTGCATGTGGAATGTAATTTGCTATTACCACAAAATGAATATAATTAAAGTTACTTGTTATAAATCCATTTTAAAAAATAAATTACTTGTGCAAACTATGATTACATAATACTGAGCATAATTTGCAAGTTTCTGAGTTCTCAAGCTTAACTAGCTTGTCTTTCATAATTCTCTCCTTGCATGCAAATAGGAAGCCTGCAGGAGTCTCTAATTTTGAAGATATGGCAAATTACAGACTTCTAAAGTGATCTGCTACATGTTTCCAGTATTTTCTTTTTTAAAATTCATAATAACATTGATTGCTTCGAATATGCATTTTCATAAAACAGACCAGATCAGCCTCCACAGATCGAACTAGGATTATTTTATGATGCATTTCACACTAAAACAGAGCTAAGCATTCAGGAAGTTAGTAATTCCCAAATATTTGGCAACATGACATCATGTGCAGAATGACAAATGAAAAATGTTCAAAAATGATAAACACAGACTTAACTCATAAGGTCTTTCCTGCCTACTTGGTTTTCCTCTCTCTGCTGTGCCTCTCCACCAGCAACACCAACAACCCCTCTCCTTCTAACATAGGCAATTCAATGCAAAAAAAAATGAAGCAAGCTCAACAGTCTTCTTATTAACAGAAACAAAGATGCGATAATTTACATCACAATGAGGCAACTGTTATGAACAAAAATCTTTCTTTACATTTGAGAGCTGAAAGCAACAATATCTGCTGAGTTTCAATATCATTCTCAACACGAGTGCCATCTTGAACTATACAAATTATTTGATCAAGAATATTATACACTTTTAAAAAGACTTCCCTGGATATCTACATCAGCTAAGATGTTATAGAAACATTGAGTCCCTTTGTATTCCAGAGCACAATGTAAATCTACACATATCAGGCTATTGTCCAAATCTTGAAGTAACTACCTAGTGCTCCATGAGTAAATAGCATAGATTTTATTTTAAACATTAGAATAGCTATCACCTGCTTTAAAAGAACTGATTGTATATACTGTCTTAATTTTGTATACATAGATGAAAATCCAGAGAAAACTTAGTGCCAAAAACCAATGTATATTATTTTCCAATCCCTTTTTTGCCTCTTAACTCCACCAAAAGAAAACACGATGTAAAGCCCAACTCTGAGCAGGGGAAAAAATGTGGAGTAAGGAATGAATAGGGAAATTCAACATAAAAATCACCAATAACATTTAATTATCCCTTAAATAGCAGAGACTTCAGTATCTGTAATTTTAAAGATATATATTAAAATTTAGGTGGAAAAATTGACACTAAAAGGCATTAAATAGCAACAATGGAATACAGCCTTTCCTGATTTGTCAAAATGTCTTTAAATTTAAAGTAAAATAATCACATAAATGTGAACAAATATTACTGAGTTGCTATTGTAAGTTCAGAGATACCATAATTCTCTTACTTTAGCAGGATCTTATTTAGAAATTGTAAAGGCTTACTAATTACAATTGGATAATTTTAAGTTGGATAATTTTAAGTTTATAAAATATTGTAGATTCCAACTTACTTTAAGAGGCATATCATCAGAAAGGATAGAAAATATCAAGTAATACAATATGAGGAGGAAGGGGGAAGTTACTATTTCAACTTTGAGAATTAAGCCTTATATGTAGACTAACTTACCTCAGGCTGAAAATAGATAGGTGCTCATCTATAACTGTTTCTATCTAGGTTGCTGATTGAACAGTTAATCTAAATAATTAGGGCAACCGTTGCCCTCTGATTTTTTGAAATTGATTACCTTAAGGAATCCGAACTGAATAAGAATGAGTAGAAGAGTACAATAAAATTGAGCTTAAATAGATCCCTGTTGGAAATTTGCAAATCAATACCACATAAATGGTACTCAATCCCACTTAATACCTGTAATTTTTTATTCATCCTTCCTATAATTTGAACATTTTGTATTAAATAGCTTGATACAAAATATTTGCATATCTTCCTTTTGGTTAATCAATTCTTACCATACATTTCTGTAATTCCAGTGCTGAACTGTCCTTTTAAAAATTTATTTTGTTTGCAATGTATCCTCAAAAATCAAAGTTACAGTATTTGTAAGTTGAAACATTTATAAACAGAGCTTGTTAATAGTATAATATTGCCATAAACCCAATGAGGAGATGGAGAGGAGCTGGAGAACAGGAATCAAATTAAATTTCAGTCACCTGTCATGAACACCTTTAGTATAATCAAGGGGGTGTATCACCTTCATCTAGAGAATCCTTGACTAACTTGAGTTATAACACTAAAAACTTTTTTAAATTTTATGGATACAAGGACCTTGGAGAAAATGTACACACATTCAGAAATTGATAATTAACTTGGTTACAGTTGCTCTAAATGCACACAGTGCTTTTCAACAGATGTTCCAAGTAGTACAATCGTGATGATTTCCACAATTTGTTCCGTAGTCAACTGAAGCTAGAACATGCTAACCCATCAGATCTCGGTGCTGATGGTAAATTCAATTTCAGATGTATTTAGAATAAGCAGTCTCTAATTAAACCCTTTCCAAAATCCATCAAGCAGAAGTTGTGTGCTACATATTTCTTCAACCTAGTTTGCATTAATTTGAAAATGCTCAATTTCTAAGTCTTATCTTTAATATCAAGAAAAGTTGGTGATAACTTTTGAAAAACGTTCATTTCATGATTTGCAGTTGCTCAAAATAAACACCACATGTATATGTATACCTTCTTTTCACACATACTGTAAAATTAATACTCACTTTATGCACAGCAAAGCACAATGATATTCCCCAGTAACTTGCCTGACAGAAACAAAATCATGTATTACAATACACCCAGTCTCAAAAGGATGAAATTCTCCCAAGTTGATCAAAGGAACAGGGAAGTAAACAGCTGTCAATAGAAACTTTAATTTTCAATGTTGTGCATTGAAATACTTATCTGGTAGTAGGTTAATATCCAATTCAAGCACCCTGACAGGATCTAAGAATTGTTTAGGAATATGCTTGAATCCAATGATTCCTCTTCAGATTTCCATTTACTTGTTAATATTACTGGTAACTTTTATGTTCTTGTGATTAGATTCAAGAGTTGTTTCAATTACGTTCAGCAGAGAGAAAATAAACCACACTGAACAGGTCAATAAATATAAACATCATTTCAGGCCTGCTCACTCAGATAATGACCATTCAATACAGATCAGACTGTTTTCATTTAGCATTTCTCCATTAAAAAGTTAGATTAGGAAGCAGTAAGATAATGTAAATTCAGTGAGATTTTTAAAATGATGAATAAGCCCCAAGTCTTGGTCTGTTTTCATCTGCCTTCATCCAGATGTTTGGTGCTTACTGAAAACTCTGCGGTTGATACATCTTTGTTGTCTCTACATAAACTGCAACTGAGATAACAGAAAAAAGTGAGAATAAACTTTTAGCATGAAAAGTAATAAAGAAACTAGTTTGCAAATCTGTCAGCAATCAAAATTTGTGGCAAATACTTCAGTTGGGGGAATTGTTGCCAGTGTAATTAATGATATGAAATTTCTGCTTCTTACAAAAATTATCACATCATCTATGAGAATGACTGGATTTTTGAAAACTTAGGGAAGAAATTAATGACCTTGAATCTGTCCTTCATAATGAGGTCATAGAGTCAGCTCACCAAGTCCCTGCTAACCATTATGCATCCATTTATACCAATGCAGTTTATTGGCTCCACATTCCCATCAACTACATCCAGATTTTATTACTCAACAACAGATCAGTGACCAATTAAAGAAAACCTATAAAAGCAGAATGTGCAAACTTGATACAGACAACATTGGAGGTAAAGACTGAATGTGGTTCACTAGATCAATATGCAGTATTTCTGTGGACTTGGCTTCTGTGCTATCCTGAGTATTTGATGACAGATCATTTGAGAAAAAATGTCAGAAGAACTGAACAGCTCATGTTCAATGTTTACCTGAGCCCCATTAACTGGCGCAAAAGGATTAGTTGCCCTCATTACTGCTTGAGGATATATCATTGGCTGTTGTGCTACCACAGGCACAGTTCCCATTGCAGGTACCTGTAAGAGATTAAAAAGACAAAAATAATCAGTAAAAGAAAACCTACAATGATTATATGCAGCTATTAGGCAGGATAATCACATTAATATAAAGCAGAGAATTCAGCTTCTTTCTATCCAGTTTTGATGCAGTATTAGCAGTCATGTCTACTAATTTTAGAAGGTTAACTCTAGGGAATAAACAAAATTGATGAATAAATATTCACAAAGAGTTTGCTCAGTTATTTTTACAGATTGTATTTGCTAATAACAGCAGAAGAGGCAATCCAAACACTTTGGTTGAGAATGCCTTTTTAAGTACTAACTTAACCTTGTACCTTTGGCACTCCCATACTCCAGATGACCACCCCGCCACTTCCATATCACAATTCACTGTGGTAGTAGCAAGTAGTTCTTTCAGGAATGCACAGATAATAAGCACTCCTGAGACAATTCAGCCCAACAATCTACATTTGAATCAAGGAAGAATGGAATCCAATATTGTTATTGATAGTACAGTTGGCCCTCCTTATCCGCAGAGGATTGGTTCTGGGACCACCCCCCCCCCCCCCCCACCCCGCAGATAACAAAAAACGTGGATGCTCAAGTCCCTTATTTAACCCATCTCAGTGCTGTGGACTTGAGGACCTGCCGCCTGCAGTGTTTCTGTTCTGTTGATGGAAAACGATCACGATTGAAAATAGAGTGGAAATAATAAAGCAATTGGAAAGAGGTGAAATGCCATTGGTCATTGGAAAAGCATTAGGCTACAGTCAGTCAACGATCAGAACAATTTTAAAGGATAAAGTGAGAATAATGGAGCATGTGAATGAAAGCCCTGCCCCAATGAAAGCTACAATTATTACTAAGCAACGCAGTGGTTTGATTATTGGAATATATACGTTTCTTAAGTGTTTTATATGCATAGAAAGGTAAAATATATACTAAGGCAAACGTTTGACTAACTGATGCTAAATAATAGCGGATGTACCTGTTCTGACTTACAAAATTTCTGTTTCTTTTGGGATTCCTGATCTGCAGTATGCACATCCTCCCATATACTTTAAATCATCTCTAGATTACTTATAATACCTAATACAATGTAAATGTTATGTAAATAGTTGTAATACTGCATTGCTTAGGAAATAATGATAAGAAAAAGTCTGTACATGCTCAAATAACGAGTGCTGGAGACAGAACTTACGGGTTTTCCCGATCCGTGGTTGGTTTATCCACGCATGCGGAACCCGCGAATAAGGAGGGCCGACTGTACAAATTGAAAGAATGGAAATATTAAATAAAAATTGCTCACCATTCCATACATAGGCACTTGAGGCGCTGACACTGGGTAAGATATTGGGGGTGCCACCTGCATGCAAATAAACACACTTGTTAAATAATACTGCAAATGCTTCCATGATTTATCATTCAAGTGGATTATAGGAACAGGGAAAATTTACTCGATCTCATTTGTGCTTCAGCAGGAGGCTCAATAAATGACTGAATATACTCTAGGCTGCCTGGTCATACCTCCTTTTATGTTACATGGTGTAGGATAGTGCTCCAGGGTGTTTAGTTAAAAAAAAACCCCGCAAAACTGCAGGAGACAGAAAAAAAAGACCACAGATATACTCAATTATTAAAATCCATTCTTCTACCTTGACAACATCTCATATTTGGTTTCTATTTCACAACACACTCATCTACATTCATATTAGTAACAATCTCAGACACAGCCAGTCCCTGTCAGTGAATGTACTGAATGAAATTTTAGAAACTGAATCCATGACAAAACCGTCTCACAAAGAATTATTGGTTAGCTGCAGATTCATGTCCAAAGTTAACTCCTCATTTTCATTTCAGACCTTTGGGCATAAAGCAAAATAACTTAAAAATCAGTTATGAATTAAATTTGACCCAGCTTTGAAGCAAAATGAAGTGGTAA
The DNA here is from genome assembly GCF_030144855.1 of Hypanus sabinus. NCBI lineage: Eukaryota > Metazoa > Chordata > Chondrichthyes > Myliobatiformes > Dasyatidae > Hypanus > Hypanus sabinus. Next base: position 40,552,843 of record NC_082713.1, read on the forward strand.
ACAGTCATTTTCCCTTTTCCCATTTGAGCACTTTGGAAAAGGATGCAAGTGCACTAACATTTTTTCATTTCATAGTTGGGGAGCTGCAACTTCAAAGGTTACTGAAGCCATCAAGGGTATCCATATCCAGAACAGGGCATTAGTTGAAAGTACCTGCCTTAATGGCAAGACAGTATGCTAAGGCAGATCACTGCCAACTGTAGTGTGCAGTTTGTGACACTGCATCTACGGATACCAGTAAATTTTTTAATCGAACCAGATGGTTTTGTTTTTGTTCAGAATGAACTCGGGCGTTAAGAAGAATAAATTAAATGAAGCAAGTCTTTTTCCAGCTTGAAAAGAGTGTGGAGGGTCAAAAGAATGGAGGATGAAAAATATACTTGTTTTGTATGGGAGGTAGTGACTGCAACAAAGGTGAGCACAGCAAGAGGAAAGCAGGTAGCACCAAGCACAAAGGCAACCTAGATTTTTGAGGAAGGTTGGCTGACCAACTGACGTAGTTTATAAAGAATGAGACAAATTAAACATGTAAAACCCTAAAAAGCTAAATTGTAAAATAAGAAACAATGCCCCAGGTCTTCTTAAGTGCTGGCAGATATGGTTGGATCTGCCACATTTATTGCACTTAATCAAGCAGTAACTAGGGACAATTCAGCAGGGAAAGGTGCTTTCCTAGATCATCTGCAGTGTGCTGTTGGATTCCTCATGGAATTAAACAGGCAAAGTCATCCTCAGTATCAAGAACTCAGAAAATGAATGAGACTGAACTAAACATACTCGAATACATGCAAATGCATTAACAAATAGGAGTAAAAGTTAAAATTTTAGTAATTGCCAAGAGAAGATAAATCAGTTTATCCGATGATTAGTTACATAAAAAGTGGATTAGGAGATGAACATAAACAACAATGAATATTTTTCAGCAATGAGTGTACAGAATGAAAGAAAACTGGGATTAAGAGTAGGGCAAGGAAATAAGATGCCCTGCAATAAAGTTGGGCAGACCTGAATTTTCACATCTGCCAGACTAGAGAAGGGCAGCAAATCCACTTTCCCTTAAAAGATTTGGTAACATTGCAATTTTATGGGTTTCACAATCATCAAAACTAATATACTCATTCTTATCAGATTATGCAAGGAACTAGCAGTAATTCAGCTTACAGTTGAGAGAAAATACAAAGTTATCTTTCCAACCTATAAACACACTTTAAAGTAATGACGAGAGCTCTAGTTTAAACATACAAGAATGAGCTGATAAAGAAGCAGAGAAGCCAACAAATATCTAAGTGCAAGATTTTCTTAAACTAAATGAAAGATGTTCTCTGTTTAAGTTGAGGTTAAAAAATAAAGCCCAGGAGAAAGTAAACATTATACACTTTGCATTGCAAACCTTTTGTGAAATACCAGTCATTTTTAATCCAGTATGAAGCATCACAAATTGATTATATCATTTAATGAATTATCATTCAGCTAACATTAGACAACACTATAATTCTTTTTTCCTATAAGGTAATCACCAGCTTATTTTATAAAATTGAAATAGATCAAAACAAACTCCATGATTTAAAGCAAATCATTCTAGATTTCTAGTTCAAAGCTCTTCTCTCTAGTGCCATGATACATGGATACAATGACTTAAGAGATCATACAAATAGAAGTGATCATATTTCTAACCAGACTACAGGCAATTACACTTTCAAGAAGGAAAAATTATATTCAACAGTAACATGGTACAACAAATTTATTTCTGTAGCTTCAGAGGTTAAACTTGCACCCTTTTAATACATGATACTCGAACGGGTTTCAGTCAAAAAGACCAGCCATTCAATCCAAACAACCTTGGACATTGTATTCAACTCAAAGGTGAGGTTTTAATTTTCTGCAGTTTTTACATTTTTGTGCAAGTTTGATGGAGTATTATTTTGATTTTAACAGTGTTGCAAATTGAGGTTTTAAATACAAGATGTTGGTCATAGGTTGTAGTAGGCCCATTGCATTGTTGATACAAAGTAAACAATTCATGCCAGCACTTTATTTAGCAGAATCCACATTAATGAAGTTCCAAACATACCATTGGAGGGACGTTCATTGGTGCTGCACTCCAGGAGGTTGATGTAGTGGTCTTTGGTTGCCAATTTGTTCCTCCTGTCAATTTCTTTTCCCCACTCTGGGTCCACTGCTGATCCATTCTAGCACATAAGAGATAAAATTTAATTTTTGTGAGGGAGGAAAAACTAAAGATAACTTTCGCCTTAATCAATTATGAACATGATTTAATACTCCTGCTGTAAGCTGAGATTCTGGAAAGTAATTTTCCTCATTATTTGTTGCAGTTCACATTGCCTTAACCCAGCATGTCAATTCTCACACTAGTATGCAAAATCCAGGACTAAAAAGAGATATGCTTGAGTTAAGGAGGAAAACCTGCAGCAAGGAAAGCAGAATTTTTAATGTGTTATTGGAGCTCTCAAAGTGGTTGTAGTTGGTGAAGCATTCTTACTATTATGATTACACTTATCAAGACAATTAAGCCAGCTAGCTTTCCAGCTCTAGGTGATTGGTGTTGTAACATAAACCTACTTGTGTAAAAGTTGCTACCAATATTATTATAAGAGCCAAATGTATATTTGATAATCAAAAGCATTCACTTGCTGGTAAACCTATGCTGTACTCTCACCAAAGCCTCCACGTCTTTCCTGTAATGGAGGGGCCAAGTGTGGCCTAACCAGACTATTATACAGCTGTAACATGCTCTTGACTCTTATACTCACTGCCCTGACAAATGAAGGCAAACCCGTTGCATACCTTCTCTGTCAATCTACTCATTTCTTAACCATTAACTTTTCTGAGTTACTAATAGATCCAGTCAAGTTATGTTTGTTTTATATACAGCTTTCCACCACTATCCTCTATTCCTTCAATAGGCAAGCCAACTCTGAATCCAAACCATCAAGTCACTGTGGATCCCATGTATCATAATTTTCTGGATTAGCCTGGCATGAAGGAACTTGTCAAATGCCTTACAAAAGTTTATGTAGACAACACCTACTGCCCTCCCCTTATCACCTCCTCAAAAAACTATCAAGTTTGTAAGCCAAGATGTGCCCTGGACAAAGCCATGCTGACTGCCTCAAATTAACCCATATTTATCCCCAAAATAAATCTACCCCAAAGAATCTTCCCAACAGATTGTCTACCACTGTTGTGAAGTTCAATGGCTTTTAATTCTCAAGATTTTCCTCTTTCTCTTTTTAAACAAAGTAACTACATTTGCAATTCTTCATTTCACTGCGACCCTATTCATGGCTAGAGAGAATACAAAGATCTCCAAGGCACCAGCAATTTCCTATCTTTCCTCTCCCAATAACCTGGGACAGATTCCATCAAAACCCAAAGACTTATCTACTTTAATGCTGTACATACATTGCTGCACACACTGAGAAAAAAAGGAAATGAGTTGAAACATTTATGAACACAATTTATTTTAGCATATTAAACTGCTCCTACCAACTAATTTGAGACTATTAGAGGTGTCCACTTGGATTGCTCTGCCATCCCCCTAACTCTGATCTTGCTACTGCTGCTCTTTCTCATGGAGTTTCTGTAGACAATTGCTTTTTGGGATTTGAGGGGCCAAAAGGGGCAGTCATTTAGTGCTGGATTGGGAATGAATTTTTGTAGGTCAGGCCTGTTCCGACCAACCTATCAGTGACCAATTAGGATTACTCACAATATTTATTTATAAACACTCCAAACTGTAGGATGATTCAGGTATAAATATTAGCAGGAATCTGAAAAGTTTAGCTACCTAAATCCTACTACATTTACTTAAGCCACATTTTACGACTCCTAGGTCAAGTAAGATATTTCTTTTTTCATTATTACTGCTGCATGCTGTTCTGCTGAACATCGAGGACATACTATGTTGGCAACAGAATGTATGGCGACACTTGCAGCCTGCCCCCAGCACATATTCAGATTGTGTTGGCTGACACATTTCACTGTAATATGATTAATAAATAAACAAATCTTCAAAATGGATTTAAATTTCTCTGAACTTCAGTTAAGAGGTTTCAATGCAGAATTTACTCAAAATATGAATATTTTAAGTGTTAATTACTTTCAATTTAACTGTTCCAATATGTACCCATAACCAAAATCAAAGTGGTTCATTTACATAAAATGAGATTTGAAAAAAATACATGCAATATAGAAACTATTTTGGATATTAAGGATGAAACTCTTATTTCCCTACCAGTTAATGGCAAGGATGAACTGATATGGAGACTGACAATGTCAGTGATAGGGAAGACAGCAATTTACAGACGGTGAGAGGATGATAGAAAAATCAAAGTACCTTTGGAGTCAACAGCATGCCAAAAGATGTTAGAAATTCCAATACACTGAGTTTAAGTTTCAATCAAGGAATATGTTGCATGTGAGTTTTTTCGTCCCTTCATCCCTTCTCCTCTACACCTTTCCTGTTTAGTTCAGTTTCTAATGAGGTCAAATAATAATAATCCAAACAATTTTATATTTCCACCTTTCCCTCCACACCTGAATTGATCCATTTATCACTTGCCAGCTCTTGTTCCACCTCTTTATATTGGCTACTCCCCTCTACATTGTCAGTTCAAATAAAGGTTTTTGACTCAAAATGTCATCTGTCCATTTCTTTGTACAGATACTACTTGACCCATCAAATTCCTCCAGCAATTTGTTGCTGCAGATTCCTGCATCAGTCTTTGAGGTCTCCATTTGAAATATTTCCCACTGTGGTAGATACCCTTTTAACTAACACCAAATCTACTCCCTATTTCCTCAGTTAATTTCCAATTCCTGAACCAATAACATTTAATATTAAAATCCTTACTTTTTCATTGGGGTTCCTCCGAAATTCAAATCTATGAAAAGAAGGAAAAGTGAATGGAACTTCAATAGTCAATTATGGTCTTGATCAGTACCACAGAACAGAGGCAGTGAAAATGTGGATATACCAGGCAGTTTTATTTTTACTTAAAGAAATACAAAGAAAGCAAGCTTGATTTCTTTACACAGCTATGTACTCGAGGCTCATTTCAAGATATCAAAAATGATCTAAAATTAATCACTTAGTTCTGAACTTTTGAAAGAAATTGTAAACTGACCCCTAGTTTGAATAAATTCAATAAAGTCCAAAGCACAATTCAGGACTGTTCTGCTATTGTTTGGTGCTCTAATTAATAACCTTTTCCCCCCTCAAATCATCAGTAATGACATAGATTATTGTATGGCTATTTGTGGGATCTTGTCGAATTTAGCTGATCTAACTCGAGGCCCTCCATTGGTCGGGGCCAACCATGGATGCTGTGTCCCAGCTATCTATGATACACAAGCCAGGGTAGTACAATATAAAGAGCAAGCTGTGCCCACATAGTAGGCTTCTCCTCTCCACACAGCTGATGAATTCAAAGGAATGACAGAGACCAATACAGACTGGCACCAGTGTTATCACAGGAGTTGCCAGTCAGCGTTGAACTCAACATAGAACTGCCTTGGGGTTTATTCGTAAAGCTTTCCCCATGCGTGGGTATAGCCACAGGGCATCAGAGGTTTGAGATCAGCTCTCGTTCTCCACACCTGCCAACCACAGCTGACAAGCTCCATCTGTTGGTTTCAAGGTGCCACCTTTACCCCTTTTTCTGTCAGTAGAAACTATTACGCTGGGCTTAATGGGCTAAGATCTATCCCGTAACAATAATTTAGAAGCAAAATACTATTTAGGAAGTACTTAAAGCTATTCTAAAGATGCTATACAAAAGCAGGTTTTGTTTTTTTAATAGATTTGATTGCAATTTCCCTCACAAAAAAAAATTGCCATAAAGAGTTTTGCAAAGGGGCATGTGGCAGTTTTGTCTGAAGTCCTCAAGTACCAATATTTTGCAGTTAATTTTATATCTTTGAATTAAAGAATCTCCCCAGCTACACTGGCCTCATCTGAGTTTTCTCCCCCCCCCCCCCCCATTTGTCCCATTCATTCCCAACCCTCTCTACGACTTAAAATTAACTTATTTGTTTATTTCCTCAGTTCTGATGAAGAGTTTTTGATATGAAACACCATTTTTCTATCCAGGGATGCTGCCTGACTTGCTGAGCTTTGCTAGTTTTTATTTCAAGTTTTCAACATCTGCACATTTTATTTTCAGCATCAAGGTTCAGTGCCATGGCCGGAGGCAAAGCAGGGGGGTGGGGGAACACCAAATCAGACTGAAACACAGAGTGATGAAGCCCCCTCTACCCAGCATCTCATTAGCAAATGAGCACTTGCTAGAGAACAAAATTGATGAACTGAGGGCAAGATTGCCATATCAAAGGGAAATGAGAAATTGTGTTCTGTTAGATATCGAGACATGCCAGATACAGCTTTTAGACCCGAAAGCTTCTTGATGCACAGAATAGACCAAACTACTGATTTGGAAAAGGCAAAAGGTGAAGGCCTGTGCTTCATCTTTAACTCTCTGTGGTGCTCCAATGTGGCGGTTTTGTCGTGCTCATACTCCCCCAATCTTGAACACATAATAATCAAATGCAGGCCGTTCTATTTACCAGGAGAGCTCTCCTCTGTGATCCTGACTACAGTTTACATACCACCGGCAGCATACTATAACCAAGCACCTGAGATAGAAACATAGAAAATAGGTGCAGGAGTAGGCCATTTAGCCCTTCGAGCCTGCACCGCCATTCAGTATGATCATGGCTGATCATCCAACTCAAAACCCTGTACCTGCTTTCCCTCCATACCCCCGATCCCTTTAGCCACAAGGGCCATATCTAACTTCCTCTTAAATATAGCCAATGAACCGGCCTCAACTGTTTCCTGTGGCAGAGAGTTCCACAGATTCACCACTCTGTGTGAAGAAGTTTTTCCTCATCTTGGTCCTAAAAGGCTTCCCCTTTATCCTTAAACTGTGACCTGCACGATGCTGTCACCAAACAAGAAACTGTCTACCCAGCACCTTTCATATCATTGTCACTGATTTCAATCAGGCTTATTTGAAGAAGTCCCTGCCCAATTACCATCAGCAATAAACCTGTAGCACCAACACATTAGACCATTGCTAAACTAAAATAGAGAATGCCTGCTGTTCCATGCCCAGACTACATTTTGGGAAATCTGATCTCTTGACTACATACCTACCTGCATACTGGCAGAAGCTGAAGAATAATGGGTTGCAGAAGGCAGAGGAGCAGCTACGGGATTGCTTCAAGTTGGTGCACTGGGCGCATTCAAAGAGTCATCTGTGGATCTGAGTGACTACACCACAGTTGTCATGGACTTTATTAAAACAATTGAACACAAGTGTGTCCCTACAAAATCATTCAGAGTCATGCCCAAACCAAAGCCAGAGATGAACCGGGAGTTCTGCAATCTGCTGTGGGCTCGATCAGAAGCACTTAGGTCTGGTGATTAAGAAAGTTACAAGAGGTCCAGGTACGATCTCTGGAAAGCTATTTCACAGACTAAACTTTAATCAATGAAGGATGCTTGTCAGCTGTGGCAGGGCTTGAATGTTAACACCACTTACAAAGTGACAGCAAGCGACATACTGTAGGTGACAAAAGAGCATCACTTCCAGACGAGCTCAAAGCCTTCCATGGTTGCTTTGATCATCGAAACATGGAGGAGCCATCACAAACTCTCTCTGATGATCTTATTATTTCAGTGCATGAGGCTGACATGACAGCATCCTTCAGGAGAGTGAACCCACAGAAAGCATCCAGTCCAGATGGGATAACTGGCCCAGTGCGAAAGACCTGTGCTGATCAGTTGTCTGGAGGGTTCATCGACATCTTTAACCTCTTGCTTCAGCAGTCTGAGGTACCCACCTGCTTCAAGCAAGCTTCAATTATACTGGTGCCTAAGAAGAATGTGGTAACCTGCCTTAATATCTATTGTCCACTAGCACTTGCATCCACAGTGATAAAGTGTTTTGAGAGGTTACTGATGAAACATATCAGCTTTGCACATCTGGACACTGCAATTTCCCCCCATTCTTCTTTATACAACTACTCTGTCAAATTGCATGGGGATCATGAGTGACCAGCCTTTTTCAGGTCCAGCCACAAGTTCTCAATTGGATTGAGGTCTGGGCTCTGACTTGGCCATTCCAGGACATTAACTTTGTTGTTTCTAAGCTATTCCTGTGTAGCTTTGGCTTCATGCTTGGGGTCATTGTATGGCTGGAAAACTAATTTTCTCCCAAGCCGCAGCTCTTTTGCAGACTGCATCAGGTTTTCTTCCATGATTTCCCTGTAGTTTGCCTGCATTCATTTTACCCTGTACCTTTACAAACCTTCCAGGACTTACTGCAGTGAACCATCCCCAGAGTATGAAGCAGCCACCACTATTTTACGTGGTAGAGATGGTGTAATTTTGATGATGTGTGGTGTTTGGCTTTTGCCAAACACAGCATTAAGTCTGATGGCCAAAAAGCCCATTTTGGTTTCATTAGACCATAGAACTTTCTTCCAGCTGACTTCAGAGTCATAGGTCTCTTGGTAGCCTCCATCACTTTCTTGCACGGTCACTCAGTTTTTGAGGGTGGCCTGCTCTAGGCAGATTTAGAGCTATGCCATATTCTTTCCATTTCTTAATGATCGACTTAACTGTACTTCAAAGGATATTCAGTGACTTGGAAGTTTCTTGTATCCATCTCCTGACTCGTGCTTCTCAATAACATTATTGCGGAGTTGCTTGGAGTGTTTTTTTGTCTTCATGATGTAGTTTTTGCCAGGATACTGACTCACAAGCAGTCGGACCTTCCAGATACAAGTGTATCTTTACTACAGTTGTAACACCTTGACTGCACATGGTGATCTCCATTTAATTAATAATGTGACTTCTAAAACCAACTGGCTGCACCAGTGATGATTTGGTATGTCATATTAAAGGGGGTGAATACTTAAGCAATCAATTATTTTATGTTTTATATTTGAATTAATTTAGATCACTTTGTGGAGATCGCTTTTCACTTTGACACAAAATTGTTTTTTTCTGTTGATCACTGTCAAAAAAAGCCAAATTAAATCCACTGTGATTCAATGTTTTAAGCAATAACACATGAAAACTTCCAAGGGGGTTAATACCTTTTATAGGCTCTGTATATGGTGACATCCATGTACTTTTGATAATAAATTTATGTAGAACTCTAAAACTTTGAAGTACTACTTTTATAAAAGAAATTCACTTGCTAAATAACACAGGCTATTGTGTTCTTATATACATACTGCCCACAAGGTTAGCGAGGGATGAATCCAAGTCCGTTGCTAATAGCTTGTTATTCTGTTGGCTCATTGATGGTGGTGCTGTCTGATTTTTGGCAAGGAGAGTTGGCATCAACATTTCACCTGGTTGACCAAAACCTAGCAAGAAAATAAACAGAATTAGAAGATTAAAACAATCTTCTAAAAGATTTGTAATATCATCCAAAGTAAAATTATCTATTTTTTCTAAGTTATTGAGGAATTTTGTGATGCATATGAGTTCCTCATGTTTTAGGGAAATGTAAAATTACTCCTCAAACTGCTTTGCTACCTAATAGAAAGCAAAAGTATTCTTTGAGTGAAGTCAGTGATAACTTAACTCATTTGTAACTATAGTTGAAATGCAAGGGTAAAAGCTGGCATAATTTTATCTTAATCTAAAAATACTAAATATATTCTTTAATAAACTTGTCTACATTTTTGGCCATCTCTTTTACATGTTTTTGTGTCTCCACATACAAGCTTTGTGAAGTTCCTTGGGATGTTTTGTAATAGCATAAGTATTGTATCAAAACAAGATGATTTTATGTTTACTGCAAGATACTGACTAAAGTACACTGACCTACAAAAAGTAGTGGATATAGCCCAGTCCATCATTGGTGAAGACCTCCTCACCATTGAGCAAATCTATACTGAGCGCCGCCACAGGAAAGCGCCATCCATGATCAGGGACCCCACCACCCAGGTCATGCTCTCTTCTTGCTCCTACCATCAGGAAGGAGGTACAGGACCCTTAGGTTCCACACTGCAACCTATGGACTCACATTCCAGAACACCACAATACCTGTTCTCAATATTTATTTATTATATATTTTTTTCTTTTTGCACAATTTGTTGTCTTTTGAACAATGGTTGTCTGCCTTTGTGTGCAAATTTTCATTGATTCTACTGTGTTTCTATGTACCGTACATTCCGGACTACAGAGCGCACCTGATTAAAAGCCACACGCTCTAATTTTAGAAAGAAAATCAATTTTGTACTTGTACAGGCCGCACCGGATTTTAAGCCGCAGGTGTCCCACGTTGTAATATGAGATATTTACACAGAAAGATATTACACGTGAGGATTTTTTAACTTTTAATTAAATCCGTATGGTAACATAAACAAATACATATTGCAAATGCTTTTTTTCGAACAGTGCCTGTAACACAGCTACTTTTAAATATACATACGTATCGGTAACACACAAATTACGTTGCGTATACTTTTTTACTGAACAGTGCATGAACAACATTCCAATATCTCCTAACGACTGGTAAAAAAAATATATATACTGCAGCCTACCAGGAAAAGTTATTGATCGCCTTCTTCATCTTCCTCCTGCGCACTAAAACCATCAAAGTCCTCTTCTTCAGTGTCAGAATTGAACAACCTCAGGATCTCGTCACTCATTTCAGTCTCTTCGTTGTCGCTCTCACTTGAGCACACGCGGTCCTCTTCATCACGCAGCAGTCCAGCCTTTCGAAACCCGTTGGTGATGATGGACGTTGTGACACGGCTCCACTGCCGTGGATCATTTAGGATCCACTGGCAGACTTGAGTTAAAGATGCTCTTCGCATGCGTCCTGTTTTGGTAAAGGATTTCTCGCCGCTCGTCATCCAAGCCTCCCACTCAATGCGCAGCGCCACTTTAAATGCCCGGTTCACGCTGATGTCCAGTGGCTGCAAATACTTCGTGGTGCCCCCAGGAATCACAGCTGGAATTGAGTTTGTACTTTTGATGGCAGCTTTCACTGAACTTTCATTGTCAGCCGCTTAAAAATCACTATCGGTGGAAGCTTTAGTCCGGATGCTATGCAGCTCAGAACACAAGTAAAATGCGTTCTCTCGTGGCCACTTGTTTTCAGTGTGATGGACGAGTCACCTTTTTTATTAACAGTCCGAGTGAGAGACAGGTCAAACGTCGAAGGTACTTCATCCATATCTATGATATCATCTGGCCCGATGGAATTCTCCGCTATCTTTATTTGAGAGAATGTGCGGAAGTTAGCAAGTTTTTCCACATGGTCGGGAGGGAGCTGCTGACACAGAGTCGTGCGTACCCTGACGGACAAGCCTTTTCGTCTCATAAATCTAAAACACCACGATGGCCCACCTCTAAAATCTTCGATTTTCATTTTGGTGGCGATTGCTTTAGCCTTCAGTCTGATCTGCACGGTGGAAACACCACAGCCGCCTGCTCTCTGTGTGTTAACCCAGTCTTCAAGAAAGTTTTCAAGTTCGGGCCATCTGCTATGATTACCTCTGAAAGCTTTTGTCGTCTTTTTGCATTGAGTCAGTTCTTCACGCTGGCGTCTCCACCGTCTCACCATCGATTCATTTATGCCAAGATTATGTGCAGCAGCTCGATTTCCTTCTTCAACTGCCAGATTGATCGCCTTTAACTTAAAAGCTGCATCATATGCTTTTCTTTGAGTGTTTTCCATGTTGATGAGGGTGAGTACAAATGACTGATTTACAATAATTTAATTGTGAAAGTGCACTTGATTTATCGTACAATTTCATTGGACCTCTGTGAACTACTCATCAATTTTATTGGTCTACTGTTACGGGGCAAAATGTTTTTGGCGGCATGAAAAAAAACATGCATTAGCCGCACAGTAGTATAGGCCGCAGTGTTCAAAGCATGGGGAAAAAAGTAGCGGCTTATAGTCCGGAATTTACGGTACTTAATGTGAATGTTCGCAAGTAAAATAATCACAGGGTAGTATATGGTGATATATCTGTACTTTGTTAAGAAATTCACTTTGAACTTTTACTGAAAAGACTGACAAAATCAGAAGCAGGCGTGATCAGGCACATTTAGAAACAGACACAAAGATATGCCCATACTTATAAGTGTGTGTAAAAATAAATATGATCTCTAGTTAGCAGATTTTACTCAGTCAAGCAATGAAATCCAACTCACCATTCAGTTAGCAGGAAGACACCAGGTCAAAATGGAAGCATGTAAACAGAATGAGTAATAAGAAAGCTGAATCAATGTCAATGCAGACAATGCTCAATAGGCAAGAAGCTCCAAAGATAGCAGAAAAATCCAATACTCATTTTCCGAAAGAATTCTTTTAAGACTTCGCAGTGTAGCCTATTTAAATAAAGTGAAGGTAGAAACACCTCTACAACACAATGGTAATTGATGCTTAGCCAATTCTTAATTTTATACCCTACGATTGATTGATTTCTGATGACCAGAAGGTATTCAATCAACTTATTAAGAATTTCATTAGAGAATCTGATTATTCAACTTGAATGCAATATACAGTGGATCAGGCTTTGGGACTAAATAGCCCATTTACTCTCTCTTGCTGTTAGTTTAGCATCACTGTATACTGAGTGGAAATTTAAAGTTGTTAGAAATAAACCACAAAAAATACTCCAAATAATTTATTTTAAGGTGCACTAAAAATAAGGTCCTCGGGCATTTCTATGACTGGAATGCATAATGGCAACTACCAGATGTCCCCAGGTAGCATACCACATATAGAAAAAAAAACTGAATGATTAACAGGTGAATATGTAGGTTAATTTTTTTGATAGTTGTCAGGACAATTTCCCTTTCCAGAGAATGAAGAACGTTGTGCATCTTGATTGGGGGAAAGGTTAAACTGCAAAGCCTTAAAAAAATTAGCTTTGCTTAAGTATATAATAACAACATTATAACAGAAAATGCTGTAACAGTTTCTGACATATAGGAAATATTTAATATGATTAAAGCAACTAAGGACTTGTTGTTACCGCTTGCATTCTGGGCATCATTGGCACCCAACTTGGATCCAAACACCGAATCGAAGTCCACATTCATTGGTGTTGGAGCAATCATCTGAGGAACAGGTTGAGGAGCAAAACCTAGGAAAAATAAAAGTTTGATCCAATGAGTGATTCAGAAAACAAAGGGAAGAGCTACTGTACATATATTAGATATCCCAAAATGGTTTATAAAAATTACTTTTGAAATGGTACGGTCTTTACATAATTCCACAAACACCAATTAAGCCAGTATTTTGACTTATTTTGAAGGCATTCATTGATGTCTGTTAAAATTCTCTGGTCATCATCAATGAGACGTAGTATTTTATACATCCAAAAGAGTATACCTCTAACACAGTACCATTTCAAAGTGCACAATGAGGCATGAACAAATAACTTGCAGAATTGCTAGTTAAATGAACTGACAGTAATATTAAAAACTCCAATTCAAAACCTTGTTCTTTTCCTAACTTATTTTTCTTGTTACAGCATTGCTCTGGTTGATCTGTAATCTGTATGACGATACAAATACACCTTCTTTTCAATATTAATTGTTTCCAAAGAGGACTATGTACATTATTCCAAAAGGGGATCACATACGATCTTCTTGACTCCAAATCTGAAAATCCGGTGTCATCCAACCTCAGTTCTCCAGAAATAATCATGGCAACATAAATTTTTAACAAAGTACCTTGTATGCACCCAATGCTCCATCATGTACTTTCCAATTAGATATATGTAGTTGGTGATTTCTAAACCTCCGATTATGAAATCTGATACCTGTGGATCTAACTGACTAATCTTGGGCTGTTAGGATCAAGGGATACTGAGGGGCTAGTTTACCAAGTTTAAAAACATTATGAGTGGATTGGACAGGGAAAACAGAAACCTTTTCCTCCAAGCAGAGGGGATCAATAATTGGGGGGGGGGGGGCACAGAATCAAGTTAATTGGTAGGTTAATAGGATAGCAGTGTGGTGCAGTGTTGTAATTGAGCCACTAACTCATAGTATTGAATCGATCTATCAGTGTGGAGCTTACAGATTCTTCCTGAAAGGTATAGGTTCCCTGTGTGTTGCCAAGTGTCCAAGTGTTGATTGTAATTGACCACCGTGTACAGGCAAGTGTAGTGCCAGAATATGGTTGGAATATGAGAAGAACTGATAAAAATGGGATTAGTACAGGGTTAGTGTAAATGGATACTTGCCATTTGGTGTGGACTTGGTGTGCCAGTGTGTTGGTTTCCATACTAATGACTATGATTAAAGGTGAATTGAGAAAAAAAATCATCTGGTCATTGGCCTGCAGCTCACCACCAAAACAGATGATAGAGGCAGAAAAACATTTTAAAGATAGTTGAATAACCATCTATAAAATTATAAGACAAGTTCTGAGAACTGGGAGTAAGCTGATTAAATTCAGTTTTTGGCTTTCATGAACAGAGAGAATACGAACCACAGAACATAGTTTTACTCCCCAAATCCCATCCAACACTTCCTACAATAAATTATAAAATGATTTCCAATTTTCCTTTTCCATTTGGTGTTTAGCTCTACAATTTTAACCCTGTTCAATTATGTAATTTGTACCTGTAGGTTACACTATAACATTATAAAACACCCAATTCAGATATGGTACCTCACAAGCCACTTTGAACTTTTCAAATACATCCCTCTGCAACCAAACCCAATCTTGTAACTGTAATTTTTCCTCTGCAAGTGACATCAACTGTCATCAGACAACTCTTAGGTCTTCTAAACGCTCAAATTCCAGACTATTTTAAAACCAATTTGACACTTAAGTAATGCATCCATTTCTGGCCACTAAGAAATGAATTTATGGACAGTACATAAAAGCAAAAATAAAGGAAAAAATCTTTATTGTTTAGGGTCAAAGGGAAAGATGTGTTGAATATGTGAAGCAGCTTCTGGTAATCAAAAAGTTAAGAAATCCAACTAAAACAGTGCAGCATTGTGGGCCTAAGAGCCTGTATTGTGCTGTAGGTTTTCTATGTAAACGTAAACTCTGAGCACTTGAGAAGATGTGTTCAAATTAGGAGGAGAGAAATGAGAAAATGATTCAAACAGTTTCTCCCCATTAAGATTTATTAGAGTAAGCATGCAGGAGATGGATGGAAAAGAATATTTCTAGGTACAGGTTCTCTCTAGGTCATGAACATTCAACTTGTGGACAACCTGAACATATCAAGAGCATGCCTGGGAAACTGGCAGGATAAATTTGCCAATTGCTGTAGAGCTGTAGGTACAGATAGGACACTTATACATGTCTCCTTTCCTTCTCCACATCCCCAAGCTCTAAGCTACTGCACTGGGGGCTGGATTGAGCCAAGGAAGACTGGGAACACGAACAAAATCAGGAACAGAATCCTGTCATAACCGAGGGGGGGGGGGGGGGGTGACTTTCTGTCCATACCAGAAAAGAATAGATTGATGGGGTGGAGAGTGGTAGCTAGTAGGTAAAGACAGGAAGAAGATAAAACAATATCTGTGTGAAATATAATATCTGTGTGCATGTTTGCAAAGGACTGTGGTTCAAGAGAGTGGGGATAGGCAGTGTGGAACAAGAGATAATACACAACGGAAAGCATTAGAAGGCCTGATGAAAAGTAAAACATTAAAAAAAAACATGTAATATTAACTGGGTGAGAAGCCAGGAGGAAACAAGTGCACAAGGGCAAAAAGCAATGAGAACACAAAGAGATGCAGATAATTTACATTTCAAAGGAAAGCAACTCACCAAGAAAGGGGTCATGGGTAGAAATAACTTCAAGAACAGAAGCTGATCCTTTTGAGGTGAAAGAGTCTGATCCGAAAAAAGGAAGAAAAGTCCAGAAATTCGGCTAACACAAGACTTACAAAGAAGAGTATATAACATGGCTCATTTGAACCTGTTCCATTGTTAACTATGATTGTAACTGATCTTCTGTTAGCTCCATTTTTCTGCATTAGCCCAATATTTTTGCACTCTAGAACCCTAGTCTTGATCTCTCTTTTGACTCAGTGACAGTCCTCTAGGATGGAGGTCTAGGTTCATGACTGTCTGCATGAAGATAATTTCTCTATCTCAATTTTAAATGGCGTATCCCATGTTTTAATTCTTGGTTTAGACTCTTCAACCAGGAAAGCATCTTTCCCATAAGCACAATGTTAAGCCCTGTAAGAATCACTCACATTCTTCTAAACTCTAAAGGATACAGCTTTAGTCTACTCAATTCTATTCTAAACCCACCATCCAGCAAACAACTTGGTGAATCGTTATTGCATTCCCAATGACCTGTATATTTCAGTGTGGTCACACATAATTGGAGTGATATTTTCACTCTTCTCGAGCCCTCTATAAGACCAACTTTGCATTTACCTTCTTAAATACCTTTCAGAGACTTGTGAAAAAGGATTCCTTTGAAAATCAACATACTCCAATTAGTTACTAATTAAAACAGTTCCTCTCAGCTTTGTGAAGTCATTTGTGAGATCTCTTTTTGGATGACCTCTTTTTTCCCCATATTGTATTCCCAATCCTCTCATTTAGCTTAATGGTACTCTCTTGACGCTTCTTTATATTCTTCTTTCTACTCACAATCTAGTGTACATTTGAATGATCAGCAAACTTGAAAATATGACATTTGGTTTCCTCAGTTAAATTGTTCTTATTAAGAATAGCTGGGACCCAAGCACTGATCCTTACAGTATGCTACTAGTCACTGTCTATCAAAGTATGGCACTTGTTTGTTTATATTCTTGGCCTTTGTCTGTAGGCAATACAAGGCAATATTTTATACCCAATTCCATGCGCTCTGACTTTGCTGATTAACCTATTGAAAATCTGTATACATTACATCTACAAATAATTTTATTAGCCACATCCTAGAGTAACTCCAAAAGAATGGATTAACATAATTTCCCTTTCATAAATCCCAGCTGTCTGCTCAATCATCTAATTCTTCTACATTCTGTATAACATTCTTCATATTAGCCTAATAATATATTAGCCTACAAAACTGGTAGCTCCCTTCTGCTTATCTTTCTTAAATTATTAGCCCTGTTTGCTAACCCCAAATCTGTAGACACCATTCTCAAATCTATAGAATTTTTGAAAACAAACATCCTCACTGTCATCTCTAAAAACTCTGGGATCTCGATCATCAGTACTTTAGGATTTATTAGCTTTCAGTCTCAAACTTCTTTAGTACTAAATTTCTACTAGCTCTAATTTGCTTCATTAACTGTATTTGCATTTTTTCTCTTTATTCCCCAATACAAATTCTCCTGCCTCTGACTCTAACAGACACATTTGACATCGCTAGATTTCTCCCTTTGCTTTTAAATTTCTGATCAGTTTCCTCTCATTGACTCTTTTATCAAAAAAATTCGGTATCTTGGAGCTCTACTATGAAAGTCTGTGCTCCCCCAAGGGGTAGAACACATCAATTAGCTTCCATATTCATAAGTGACAATTTAGTAAATGTATGATATGTGACTACATTTTTGGACATTAAATATATGGCTGTAGAGCTTAAAATTTGCAGTTAATCTATTATGAAATTAGCAAAATATTTAACATCACTCTCCACATCATGACAGGCTAAAATTTATCATTCTTCAAGAACTAAAAATTAAAACTACCCTCGATTTTCAAAAAGTAGTCAAAGATTCTGTCACTTAGAGACTATTATTTCCTTGAAAAATATGATAAGGTTTCATCTCAATTATACTGTAAAATAACAGCTTTTTTAAAAAAAAAGTTAGGAAGTCTGGAAATCAACAGATAAAATCTCTGGTTTGATATGGAAATAGGATTGAAGTAGGACCACCTGCATTTGGAAACTTGCATAGTGGCTAAATACTCACTCACTGTACAACAATTTCTATATTTTTTATATTGCTCTAGATTTATCATTACTGCACTGTATTTATTATACACAATAGATACCTGCATCAAAGATGTCTACCTCAGGAAAATGTTCAATTTTTGTGGATGTAGCAGGACTTGGTTCAGCAAAAGAGTTGAATACATCTAGAAAAAAGTTACAAAAATTATGTGTAGTACTAAACTTTTCTCACTTCACTAAATGGGTTTATTTTGGCCAATATTTAACTCACAATAAACTTTACCAAAATAATTTCCAGTCAGTGACACAATGCTGTTTCGAGAGTCAGCAACAGGCAAATTATTCACTATACTTCCTATGTCAGAAAAAAATAACTGAACATTAAATATACTTTGTTAGCTGAGAAGGACATTCTGAAGTGAATATACAACACTGAGAAAAAAATTCACACTAATGATCCATTTGTTAGTACCAAATAATTTCCCCTTGATCCTCATACCTAATTCAAGCAAATCTGAAAAAATGGCATTAATTCAGTCAAAATACTGACACTCAATCAACAAAGTCTGCACGAGAAACTCGGCAGGTTGGAAAACATCTGTTGGGGAAAGGAACTGTGAACACTTGAATGCCTTTATCAGGACTAAGAGGGAAAATAGCAAGTAAATAGAGAAGTGGGTGCAGTGTAACAGGGGTCAGTGGGAGATTGATATACCAAGGAAGGGTGAAGGATGATGGGCAGGCCAAGCCAGGTAAGTGAGGGGGCAGGGGTGGTATTGGGAGATAGAGCAACCAATAAATAGAGGTCAAATATGTCTTCAACTAGAAAGTCAAGTGCCAATACATGTTATTGCAATAATTTGTCCTTCATACAACTCTTGAAGCGTGACCTTCCTCAGTGGAAATTTGAAACTGCCCATCATTTCAGGCAAACTCTCAATCTGTTTTTGTTGCTGATATAGATTGATTCAAGAATAAAATGGCCATTTTTGGAACCTAAATTTCTTAGCATGTGGTTCTAGATATCTGTACATCTTGTAGGATATCATGTCTGAACAAGCTACATGATGATTCTTCTATAGTTGTTTAAATTGCTAATATTATTCATGTGGAAACTCTGGGAGTTTCCAAGTCTTATTATACACACCTGCCGCAAAGAAAAATTCTACCTACATAGATATTTGAGTAGCACAGCTTGGAGACCAAAAACAATGGCAAAGGGTGAAAGGAGACAGCAAAAACAATTACAAAACAGCCAATTAAATTACAACACGTTAACATATGAGAACCTGTTTTAGCAAGAATTAATAGTAATTAAAATAATGTGGCAATTTCCATTTACTGCTAAGATGTGAATGTAACACAAGGTCCAGCTACGGTTTGTATTATAATCAGAAGCAGAAAGGAGTCTATTGGATGGAGAGTGAGAAACAATAAGCGGAACCAATGTCAGCTATATAGTAACAAGATAAAACGACAATAATGACGCAACCTCTCCTAGACAATCAATAGAAGCTACTAAAGAAATACTTCTCACAACAATCATATATCATTCTTGCTCTGTAAATTAAATCCATCTATCTTTACCTTGCCTTTTGAAAACAACAGGCTTTTAAACTCACAGCATAGCTCCAAAACCCCTACTTCACCTGTCATTTGACTCTACCTTTGTCTGTCGATGGTCCTTGACACTTGAAATTTTAAAAAAAGACTCAATTCTTCTTGATTTCAAATGCATTTAACTGTAAAAATAACCTGATGCATAAAGCTATAATCCTAAGAGTTTACACCTACTTCATGTAATAGAGCCACATTCTATCCTAATAGAATATTTGATTACAACACAGCAAATTAACATCTACTTATAACCACAGAGATATCTTGATGCTTAAAACTTTATTGTCTAAAATTATCTGAAAATTATTATTAAAATATTAGTTTCACCAGTTTAGGTGCCATTGTTTCTACAGAAATGTGAACTGTATTATCAGCTAGTGTCAATGTGACCTGAAAACACTCCATACATTTAAAAATTAATTCAGGAGTGCACGTCCAATTTTGAA
The DNA here is from genome assembly GCF_030144855.1 of Hypanus sabinus. NCBI lineage: Eukaryota > Metazoa > Chordata > Chondrichthyes > Myliobatiformes > Dasyatidae > Hypanus > Hypanus sabinus. The sequence goes on from NC_082713.1 coordinate 40,572,804, forward strand.
TTACCTGTCGGCCAAAAGGCTCAATCTCTGAAAGTGCTTAAGTAGAGAATATGCACTTCTGTGCTGATTAATGTTATCTCAAAGTATTTCAGTCACAAGTCACAAATCTAATTACCAAAGAAAAAGCACCTTAGCTTATATTCATCTATTCTAAATGTACATCTACAATATAATAAAGTGCTTACCCATAACCAGATCTATACCCTAAATCCAAGCAAGGGTGAACAGAGACAGGATCTAAATTTGGTTTGGAGTTTGGGACGTAGAAGTCATCAAATTCTCAGAATTTAGAATGAATGAACAAAATATTAGCAGGTTTGTGAACTCCCTGTAATTTTTTTTTGCTTTATACAGTCAGTGGTGAGCAGCTACTCATAACCAATAATATGACCCTAATTTGATGGAGTAATTTGTTAATGTGCAGAAGTTTAAAAAAAATGATTTTTCAGCTAGAAGGGAAGATGGCAATTCAGGATATTAGAGGTGGGGGTGGGGAGGACTGAAATTTCAAAAACCGATACAACTAATTAAGAAAGCACATTCCATTTACTTAAAATACAAAACAGCACAATCATTAATACTAGAGAAGTTAAGTGGCTGACCCAGTTGAATATCGACTCAATGGCAATCCTCAAATTATTGATGGGAAGGCCGGGGGGGGGGGCTGGTGAGGAGGATACTACAATGTAGATGGTTTTACTTTGTTGTGAAATGTCATCCATTGGCTTAAATAATTAACCTTCAACAACCACAACCATCTTTGTGCGAAATATAACTTGGACCGTCAAAGTGCTTTTACTTTGATGGCTATTCAGCTCCTTACTGATGTTAAGGACAATCACTGTAACTTCACCTCTGGAATTCAACTCTGGTCGATGTTTGGATCATGGTTGTGAAGAAGTCTGGAGCTAAGTAATCTGGCTAAAACACAAACTTGGTTCATGAGTTACTGAAAGAACTGCTTGATATCACTATTGAGAACACCTGTTCTGTTAATAACTGAGGGCAGACTGTCATTTAGTAATTAGTAGGACTTTGTCCTGTTCTTGTGAACAACAAACATCAGGGCTACTTTCAACATCATCAGGCGTATGCTGCTATTATTTAAGTAGTGGTGTACCTAATCCACAAGTACATGTTCTCATTAAATACAGCTGGGATGCTGTTTGGTCCCAGACTTTATTGTATTCTCAGCCATAATTTTTAGCATTTTAAAATTCACAAGTCCAAAGTAGATCACTTCAACCACAACTTCTGTCCATTTTCTTTGTCCAACAATGCCCTTTTCATAACTATAGTAGGAAAGAGTAATTCAAGTGAGGAAACTTGACTATACAAGTTTGTTTTTTATTTCTTCTTTTAAATAATTGATAAAATGAAAAAGGTAACCTTATTATAGGTCTCCGGAGGACACTGATAATTATTTTCTACTGACTGAAAATGTATACCCAGAATCCTTCTTGGTTGTCTTCCAATTTCCTGTCCATTCACTAATTTTCTCCCCGTTTCATTTCTGCTGAAAAATCCTTAGAAGTCTAGTTTGCAGTCTTTGTTCAACTTTTCTGTACTGTAAGCTCAGCAAGAATTCTTTCAGATATATGGTAAAATGAACCATGTTATTGATTTTAGTTCATTCACAAACTGATCAAATTCATACTTTATTAAAATGAAGATGGTGTCAAAATAATTATTTGAGTTGATGGGAACAACTTACCTCCCCAAGCATTAGATTTTGATATTTCAGGGGTGCTCTGCACTGTTGGTACAAAAACTGACTGCAGATTGAAGATATCGTCAGAAAGACTGGGTGCACTGTATCAGAAACCAAAAAATTCCAAATTTAATGATACATGAAAAATACCAACATAAAAAATTTGATCTGACATTTCTAGATTGAAACTGCAAAATGCAGGAGAGCCGTTCTCAGTACTAAACAATAACATCCATGCATCTTTTATTGGTTTGAATTTATATCAGTATACTAAATCCATTGAGAAGTGATCGTCAAAGATTTACACTTTTTGCACTACCTTCAGTCATAACTTTTGATCTCAAGAAAATGGGACCCTAGTGCTCAAAGCCCATCTCCTCTCTGGGAAATGTGCCAAAAGGTAGGTTTATCAACATTAAATACTAACCGCCACCCCCCTCCCCCCCCCCCCCCACCCCCCAAAAGTTCAACAAGGGGCAAGAACTACTGCGGGTAACAAATCTAGTCAACTGGTTTTGAAAACACAAAAAAGACAGTCTGAAAAACTTGGTCTCATAGTCCAACACATACTTTAGTGAACTATTTTCACTCATGCTCAGAAATCGTCCTGAAAAAGGCTGCTTGCATTTACCACATCTACACCCCTCATCATTTTGTTGACTCAATCAAATCTCCCCTTACTCTCTTGCACTCCAAAGAATAAAATCCTAACCTAGTCAGTCTCTTCCTATAACTCAGGAACTCAAGTCTTGGCAACATTCTTTGAAATTTTCTCTGCACTCTTATTGGTATATTTCCTATATGTACATGACCAGAACTGAACACAAAACTCCAAAGTAGGCCTCAGCAACATCTATACAACCTTAACATAACATCCCAATTCCTGTACTCAATACTCTGATTTATGAAGTCCAATGTGCCAAAGATCTCTTTATAATCCTATCTGCTTGTGATGCCACTTTCAAGGAATAATCTGTTTTCAGATCCCTCTGTTTTACCGTTGTTCTGCTTCTAGAGCCATTGCCTGTTTTGTATGCAGTTTATTTTGTACAAGTATTGCTACCTGTTTGTAAGCTATTTATTACGTCATTTCCTGTGTGTGTCACTTCGGATTTCGACTTAAGCAAGCCCTCTAATATGACATGGTTGCTCAAGAGGATGAAATCAAAGCAGCAGAAGAAAGGGACCTGCTTTACACCAAATTTTTACCCAGTTCTCTTCCTGAACTTGCATCCTCTGCTTCAGATTTAAACCCAAACAAAGATGAATCCTCATTTGAAGTAGAAGGTAAGAGCAGCCCAAGGTCACCCAACTTGGAAAGACATGGGTGTTGATTACTTGATAAGAGTACACAAGGGCTGAAGAGTTCACCGTGCATCAGTGGGTCACCTTTCAACTGAAGCTAGTGCAGAGCCAGCTGCACAGCCCTGACTCGCTGCACCAGGCTGTGGTGATAAATCACCATTGGACAATAGTTTGAGTGAGATGCAGAGTTTCGCCAGCGAAGCCCTCAGGCAAAGTCAGAGCAAATGTGGACTAGATGGTCATCCTGATTGAATCTGGGGGAGTAGCAAGAACTGTAGTAGTAATAATATATTGCAGAGCATGGTGCAACAAGCACCAGTGGTCTCCAGAAAACTGAGCCAAGAATATATTGATACTTCCAAAGAACTAGACACAGATACAACTGTAAATTCAGGGCCAGCAACTTGGGATACTAGTTCCAACACAACCACAGCAGGACACAGCGGGGAGCCAGCTAAGCGTCCATCAGATGCAGCCTCTTCCCCGGTATATTCTAAAGCGATGCTCTAGAACAGATAACCCAATAGGCGGTCGGCAGACCGCGAGAGCCAAATGTCTGGACCGCGCTGACACATTCGCACTTACGTGAACGCACCTGTCATAACATGTAAATAAAGCTTGCGCCGCTCTAATTTATTTTAACCTCATCCCACACCGTACACTTGACCTACGCCCCTCAGAGCGCGCGACCTACTGCTTTCCGGTCAAAGCTGAACCTTTTGGAGAGAGACATTCATTCATGGGAGAAAGTTGCACTTTCCGCATCTGCGGGAGAATCGCAAGAAGAACGAAATGTGGGAGGATACAGTGATGAAGGATTTCGTGACGAGCCTGGCAGAAAACTTCAGGGAACGATTTGAAAGCTCCCCTAAACTCTCAGGTTACATCCTCCTCTTCCTGAGACAGCCGTTCTCCATTTCGGCTAACGGCCAGTGGACTGCAGAGGCCAAAAGGCTGGTGCCTTCCATTGATGAGGCAAATCTTCAGATGGAGGTCTTGGAAATGGGAACATCTGATTTGCTCAAAGTACAACACAAGGACGTTGGGGTGAATGACTTTTGAATCAACATGGTTCCCCAAGCTCAATTCAAAAACATGAGAGCTATTACAATACCGCTATTCACACTGTTCCCCTCCACATATATATGTGAGTCATCGTTTTCTTCAATGAACTCTATCAAGAACCAGGACAGAACCGGATTCTCCAATGCACATCTTGGCCAGTACCCCAGGATTGCCACAACTGAATACACGCCCGACATCAGGAGGATTGCCTCATCCTGTCGCTGTCACTTCTCTCACTGATTGATGAGTGAATCAATTTATTTTTGTCCATTTGTCAATCTTATTGTGATATAAAAATATTACAACAATAATACTGATAATTTCATTTATAGCTACACTTCATAACTCAAATGCTACATAGCTTAATTAAAAAGAACAAATAGATTGTGTAAAGTGCGTATGTGTTTTTTTTTTAAAGTCCCAGATGAGTTCTCAATGTGACAGCTAGAGTCATAATTAAATGGTTGGTTTTGGACTTATTTTCTTTCACGAGTGCATTTTTTTTCTTGTGTGACCCACAATACAGGCTTTGAGAATCCCAGGCCTGAATTATTACCACTACTACCACTAATAATAATAATAATAATAATAATAATAATAATAATAATAATAACAGCAAAAACAACATCTGGCTATAAAACAACGTACTGGCGCAATGAAAAAAAAATCCTGGACATTTTGGCCCTTGGCTTGGCATGCTTGACATAATTTGGCCCTTGTGGAAAACTAATTAGGGAACCCTGTTCTAGAACATCAGAAATTACCAGAAGCAGAGCCAGTGGATTTGTCGCAGAGTCAATTGAGGGGAGGTCTTCTTAACTGTCTCTCATTGACTGCAACCATATTCCCAATAAAAGGGATGAGAACCCAATCCCTGAAACTGCATACAGTGGTTCACATCTGAAGGACATAGCTGACAAGATCCCATTACTCGACTCTTCTGCCGAGATTCTCTTGTTGCTTGGCAGACTCCTTCTGTGCATTAGAGGCTTGTGAACAGTGCAATGGTTGGCATGATGCACCTTATGCCCAATGACTGGACCCTGGGTTGGTTCACAGTGGGTGCAGTCTGCCTCGATGGTGCTAGTCAACCCAGTGTCAGTGAATTTAAGATTAATGAGTGCCAAGTCATTTTAGACCCTGTGACAGCTGTATCTATATGAAAGTGAAGATTACAGGAGTAACTAAAGACAGCCTTTGTAGTGGTTATAACATTTGTAAGCAACCTCTCTGCAGAGCAAATGAATCCAGCAAAGGTTAGAATCCTTTTTGTTGTTCAAAGACAGGTATATGTAGAGGAAGTGCAGTGCATCACAAAGCAGGACTCTCTTTCAGTCCAAAGTTACCTTAGTGAACTAGGTCAATACTGAGGGGCAACAGCAAGTTGGAAGACGTACTAAGGGACAACTCACTTCAGAGGTACCTCACCCAATCATCATATTGGGTGAGCACTGTGTCACTGGTCTACTCATCAGATATTACCATGAGCAAATATGTCATCAAGGTCAACATTTTTGAAGTGAGAACATCTAAAGACCAGTCTTTGAGGTAGTCCTTGCTTTGCCAAAGACTTAATGGAAATATTGTTTGACTTTTGGTTTCAGTAGTTAAATTTCTCATCATGGATGTCAGGCTGGAAGTGTTCTGCCTCGAGAGACACTGTCTATTTTGTACGCACTTCCTTCTGTACAAATGTCACTCCTGATCACAAGCATTTAATTTCCTGTGTGGGTTAATTTGGATTTCAACTTGGAGCAAACAGAGTAGAAGGACATCCATCTCCATCCACTCTTTATTTGCCCCTTGAAATAGCAATACCTGTGAGTCTTAAGCTTTCTTAATATTCGAATACACTTAGTAGATGCACTTTGAACAATAAACATAATAGTTCCTTCATCGCTATTAAACTGTTCTTGTACCACAAGTTTACTCTAATTCATGGCATAGCTACAGAATGTTGCATTTGTCCATTCCCTTGTTTAATGCTGATCGTGGAATAATTGTTAATATTAGTGTATTCAGGTGCTTTTTGATTCTGTATTGAATCTAATATGTGTTTTACTTCTTGCATTTTTATAACGTTTTCTCATTAAAAACTCTGAAGAAAGCTTCTGGCTAGGGTGATTTTTAAGAAGGTGTTTAACATCCTGCCTAGCTTTGTACACAGCACTCTGCAAGGGCAGTGGAAATGCAGTCTTCAGTGGCTGACAGTTCATGCTGCAAGTTCTAACCTGGTTATTCTCTTAAAGTGCAACACCTCACACCTGTCTGGATTACATTTCATCAGTCATTTCTCAGCCCATTTTCCCAGCTGGTCCAAACCCACTGCAAACTTTGATAGCTTTCCTCACTGTCCAGTATGACACCAATCTTTGTTACCATCCTCAAATTTGCTGATTCAGCTTACCCCATTATCATCCAAATAACACAGATGGCAAATAACAATGGACCCAGCACAAATCTCTGCTGCACACCACTAGTCACAGGCCTCCAGTCAGAGATGCAACTGTCTATCATTCTTTGACTTCTCCTGTGAAGCCATTGTCAAATCCAATTTACCATCTCATCCTGAATGCCAAGTGACAGAACCTTCTTGACCAGCAGCCCATGTGGGACTTTGTCTATAGACTTGCTAAAGTCCATGTAGACAACATCCACTGCCTTGTTGTCTTCAACTTTCCAGCTAACTTCCTCGAAAAACTCGAGGATTAGTTAGTAATGACTTACCATGCACAAAGCCAGTTTTACTATCCCTAATCAGTCCCCATCTAACTAAATATTTATATATCTGGTACTTTAGAAAACCTTCTAATAACTTACTTACAACCGATGTCAGGTTCATCAGCCTATAATTTCCTGGCTTATTCTTAGAGCCTTTCTTAAACAACAGAACAACATTAACTGCACTCCAATCCTCTGGAACTTCATTCACAGCTAAGGCTGTTTTAAGTAGCTGTGCCAGGGCACCTACAATTTCTGTAATATCCTCCCACAAAGTCTAAGGGAATACTGTCAGACTCTGTAGATTTATCCATCCTAATTTGCCTCAAGACTCCAAGCACCTTTTTCTCTGCAATTTATATACAGTCCACAATCTCACTGTTGTTCTGCCTTAGTTCTATAGGCTTTGTGTCCATCTCCCAATTAAATACAGATACAAAAAAATCTATTTGAAACCTCTCCCATTTCCTTCAGCCCCATGCATTGATGACCATGCTGATCTTCAAGAGAACCAATTTTGACCCTTACTATCCGAACAAGTTGTTTATTTCACTGTAAGTTTTCAATGTTACACTAATTTGCACATTATTAAATCTGTATTCTTGATGTACTTGGTATTTTTAAAATCAAAACTTTCATATACAAGCACTTTAACAAGAAGTTTAATTTTACTCCTACAATCCAATTCCTGATCATTTTACTTTTGATAGTTTCTATTATATTCACATAAAATACCTAAAAGAATTGACCATTTTCAGCACGCAACTCAGATGAATTAATTGAGCTCAATTTGTAGTTAAATGGTGACATTAAATTTATGGCTCACAGCTTGCACAAAGTATTTTGGGTTACACTATAAGTTATCTACCTGTTAGTACTTGTTACTGGTGTGGCAACTGAGAATAGATCAACTGCTGTTGTTGTATTTATACTTTTCCCTGATGTGGAGCTTGGAGACACAGTGGTGGATGCAGTTGCAGACTGTGATTGTATCGGTAGCTCTTTATGCCGCTGTTCCTGTTAAGAAGAGTTAATTTGAATTTATCATGACAACTTTGCAAATATGTAATACATATAAGCAAAACAAATATGAATTTAGCTGTTAAAATAATGAGAAATATTATTTATCTGTAACAAAATCCAGGTCAAATAGCATCACACTACATATGCTGAGATTAGATTTGGTACTTCTAGTTCAAGAGACTGTTTCTATTTCTTTTTGTAATTTATTTTTTTATTGAAGTTCATCATCAAACAAACATTTCCATAAGATGTATTTCAGACAATGTACATATATATCATATAATTATATTTATCACAAATCTCCACAAAGTATTTATCTGAGGTATACGCTTATAGAAAAGAGTGGAAAGAAAAAACAAGCAAAAGGAAAGAACTATGTACAAGTAGGGAGTGATCTTTTTTTTTACAACAGATTCATTGATTTGTGAGAATAAAATCAGGCCTAGGAGGCATTATGTAGTTAAACCATTTTTCCCAGTATGAATCAAATTGTTCCAGCTTATGATTAACAGATGCTGTTATCTTCTCCATTTTGTAAATGTCCATTATAATTTCCATCCATGTATTTAAAGTTGGGCTCTTCTGTGATAACCATTTCCTAGTAACAGTCTTTTTACTAGCCACCAACAATATATTCATTAGAAATTTATCGCTTTTTGACCATTTTTGAGGTATATATCCAAAATATATAGTCTTACTCGCTAAGGGTTTTTCATATTTAAAGATGTCTTGTAGGGCATTGTGTATCCCCCTCCAATAGTTTTTGATAACAGGGCGGTCCCAAAAAATATGATAATGACTTGCATTTTGATTTCCACAATTTCTCCAGCAAACAGGGAGGTTACAATCATAATGGGATTTCTGAGAGGGTGTAATAAAATATCAAGTTTTTCCATCCAAACTCCCTCCATTTCTGTGAACTGGTACACTTCCATTGATTCCTCCATATTGTTGTCCATTCTTCCTCAGATATAATTATCCCTCCTTCCTTCTCCCATTTTGTTTTAATGAAGTCGAATGTGTTTTAAGATTTAACAACCCCTTATACATGCTTGAAATGATTCTACTACCATTATCTGAACAATATGCTTTTCTAAGGAGCTCTATCAAGCATGTATTTGCCTTGGTTACATTTTTAAGCCTCTTATTAACATAAATATTGATAAAAATCTTGTTTTTCTAATGTGTTTCTCTTTAAGCATTTCAAAACTGAACAGTGTTCTTTCTTTCATTATGTTGCAAAGAACTGTTATTCCTTTAGCTATCCAGTCCTTAAATCTAGCATCCAATTTATTTGGTGTAAAATCCAAGTCATATGCACACCATTTAAGAATTGCAATATCTCCCTCTAGATTATATTCTTTTATAGTAGCTTTCCATATTTTAAGAGTCAATTTCACCCATGGGTTATCAATAGTATTTATGTACCTTTGCAGGTTGCTATCAGCCAAAATTGCTTGTATGGGGATGGGAAGTACCCGCTCCTCAATGTTTTTCCATTGAGCGTCATATGATGGGTTGCAGCAACATATCACAGCTCTCAACTGTGCTGCACAATAATTATCTCTAAGAGAAGGTAGACCCCATACCCCCTTTTCCTTTCCTAATTGCAAAGGTTTGAGACGAACTCTAGGCCTTTTACCCTGCCATATATACCTTGATAGCATCTTGTTCCATTCATTGAATTGATTTTGATCAAGCTCTATTGGTAGGGTCTGGAAGAGATGTAACAGTCTGGGCAGTATATTCATTTTAATAGACTCAATCCTTGAACTGAGACTGAAAAAAGGAATCAGATTCCATCTTGCCACATCTTCCTTAATTTTTTTTTATATAAAGGCAGATAATTACATTCTGATAATTTTGCCAAATCTTTTGGCATAATGATGCCCAAATATTTGAAAGACTCTGTGTGCCATGCCTAGGGGTCCGGACTTTCAATTTCTCTTGGTGGGCTATAGTAATATGAAAGTAATTGGGTTTTATCTATGTTGTTCTTGTATCCTGATAATTGATCATATTGCTCAAAGGATTGCATCAATTTAGATAAAGAGTATGTTGGTTGCCCTCGATAGATCAAAATGTGATCCGCATAACAAGCCAATTTATGTTCTGTCCCTTTAATAGTAATTCCCCTGATATCTTCATTTTGTCTGATGTAAAGTCTGCCAAAAATTCAAACTTTTGGCCAAGTTTTTACAATCTAATAAAGCCCTGGTTAGAAAGCTTCAATATTTTCTTCAAAACTACGTCATTAATTGGTTTGCCGACTTAGAATGTCCTAAATTCAATTGATGCAATTTAGGAGAGCTCATGTTGGTCATGGTTGGGATGTGATAAGCTGCATTACTACCCCTAAACTGGGATAAGGGTGTTGGTATGTGGAAAATAGATATTCACAAGTCACAAATCAAAAAAAAATCTTTTTTTTGGCCACTGATATCACTTAGTCTATTAAAAATAATTTTCCAAACAATATCCTAAAAAGGAGCATTGCAGGGTGAAAGGAAGTCAATGGGTAGCAGTCATCATCTGGCAGGTTTTGAAACTCACTCCAGACCAAAATGAGGAATACAAGGCTAGGTCATGCATTGTGATTTTCTTAACCAGTTAATTGAAATGACATGAAATCATACATACATACATACATGCACACGTACGCATATACACACATATACTTATTTATAGAGCTAGTGTGCCCAAGACTTTACACAGTACTGTATTTGTAAAGGTGGAGTGGATGGAGAGTGAGTTTGTAAATCTGGTGGGAGCAAAGAATGTTGGGAATGGAGAGGGTGGAGTGCTGCAGGAGGTGTGTGGGACAGGTGGCAGAGAAGGAGCGCTGGGGTGGGCAGTGGCACAGATCCAGATACACCCAGCCCTGAGAATCCAGGGAGTCACTTGATTCCAAACAACTGGTTTACTGACCATTACAGAAAGTCTCTCTGGTGCCTTCCACCCACTCCCCTCTCCCAAACATGATTCTGTCTCCCTCACCCCTTCCCACTCTCAGTCCACAATAGATATCCATATCAAAATCAGGTTTATTACCACTCACACCATGAAATGTGTCTTTTTTGTGGCAGCAGTACAGTGCAAAACATAAAATTATTACAGTACTGTGCAAAGAAATAAATTCTCTCCCCCTTTAAAATTTTGTCAGAAGTAAGATGTGGGCACACTTGGGATACAGCAGCCTCTCCAGGGTCAACCAAAGGTGTTTTGGTCTTTTTCTAAGTGTCTTTTTTATGATTGCAAGACAATGCTAGACATTTAGAACTTCAAGAACTGCAGATCTATCCCATTAGCAAGTTGCTTGTTGGTGGAGGAGCTGGAATTGGTGCCATGCTTGTTAATGCCTCGCAAGGCTTCAGAATCTGTGTACAAAGCAAGTAGTGTAACAACAACAATTAGGAATGCAGTTCAGATATCTTTCAAGTGTCCATCTCATTTGACACAATGTAGTTATTTTCTAGGCATGTTAATTTGTTGCCAATTTATTGATAAGGCAAAAGCTGCCAAACTAACATCCTCTGAATTGGAGGATGAATATTAAAATCTTGTTACAAGTTTGCTCAACACAGAGTGATTACCAGCTAAAATGCTATAATAGAGCTGAAAATGACAATAAGTGGAATGAGGTACAAAATGTACCAGAGCTTCTTCTCTTCAGCCTGACTTCTAACTGCAAGACACCTGTTTGTTAGAATCCATAACCTCACAGAACCTGCCAAGCCTACAACTGTGACAGAAATAAATCCCTCACTCCAACCCAAAGTTTGCAACTCTAAGGTCAAAGATCCAAGATTTGATTAAAAGAGTACTTTAAGAATGCTGAAAAGGTATTAAGGTATATTAATGAATGCTGAATCAATTTTTCACCACATATTCACAAAATGAGCATCCAAATGACTTAAAAATGAACACAAGCAGCTGGTGTTCACTATAATCACAAACCACACAGGAAGTTAAATGCTAAATAGGGAAGAAAGTCACAAACCTTGAGAGCTTGTAGTCTAGCTTGCTCCTCTTCCAGAGCTGCTTGCTTTTCCCGCTCGTCAACTTTACTCAAAGACATCCCTGTATTGGAAAGAGTGGAAACTGCATTCGATAGGGTTGTTGCTCTGTAGAGTGGGAGGAGATAAATTTAAATAGTAAGTATTAATTAAACTCAGTGACAACAGCACTATTAATGATTTAATATACATTTGCAATGATCCCTCTTGCACTATATGTGCGTGAAAATTAACTTGCATTTATTTTAATTTGCCGTAATTTGACTCCTTTCCCTCTTTAAAGACCTTTATCTGTGCAAATTTACTTTGCTTTAAAACACCCTACTTCAAATCTAGCTCACTGGCTAACAGTGCTGTCAATAAATATCGAAAAAAAATAAATTGTGGATTTATTATTCATCTATCTATTCCAAAACATGACAAAGCTTACTTTGTAATTTAGTTCCCGTTCTTGGAAGGACTAAAATACATATATTGAGAACTGACAGAATTAACTGACTTTAGTGTTTTATATTTTGCAACAGTAGCATCAACAATGAAGACTCAGAAAATCTCCAAACAAGTTGACTGTTGTAATGTTCAGCTTGTAATGTTGGCCATGTTAAAAGCTGTAATCATTGCATACTTTAAAATATGTATTAAAAAGTCCCTGTATCATTAAATATTTCTGAACAGTTGAATTAAATGAACTGAAAAGAAGCAATAATTGAAGGGCATTTAAGATTTTTGTTTTAAACTATTAACATTTCCTATAAAATTATAAGATATCTATTTCAATTTTATAAGTAAATAGTAATGTCCATTACAAAAGTCGGTAAAATAAAATCTGAAAATTTGAAGAGATTTCAATTGTATTTATTGCCAAATAACCATCAGAAATAGGGTATCTTTAGTCAAATTTCACAAAAGTTTATAATTGCCAGGTTAGAGGAAATCAGGCAGAGTGGCCAGACAATTAGAATTTGAAAGACAATCATCATCCTGAAGATGGGTCTCGGCCCAAAATGTTGATTGTTCATTGCTACTGCCTGACTTGTTGAGTTCTTCCAGCATTTTGTGTATGTTACAATATTTACAAGTTTGTTGATGACGAATTTTTGAGAGTGAGAAGTTAGGTACATGCAGAGAAGCCTCAGTGGGAGATGTAGACAGGTTTAATTTTCTGTTACATTTCACCTATTCAACATGGAAAACTGAGATAGAAAAAGCCAAAAAAGTACGATTAAACTGATGACAGGTTAAAAGATTTAGAGAGATCTAGGTGTCTGCATATACAAAAGGTACTACTAGCAAATAGGAGAGCCAACCGTTGCCGCTCATTGCAAGGGAATTTATGAAAAAGAGCATTAGTATCTTTCGTCAATGATCTACTCAGTAACTTGGGACAGCAGATAACATGCTTCCAAACTGGCTAGTGGTTTGTGGGTGGGAGGAGTTGGAGGGTTATGAAACTAATGTGTAAACCAAAGCCTCTTCCACAGATGGGGCTGGAAGTTCATTACATGGAATACTCCTTCGCCACTCATGCAGTGCTCGGTGTTCCCAACGCATGGTGTCAAAGTCCCTAATATACCTTCTTGAATTTTCTTTTTCCATTTTGACCAGTGATAGGTTAGGCATTCCCTGGAGGCAGTATAGATGTTACACTTCTTCAAGGAGGCATACTTGAATCCTCTTTTTCTCGTTAACCTCCTTTCATGACAGAGGTCAGAAAAGTGTCAGTTTTGCAATTTGGCATCTGACATAGTCAATGAACAATGTGGCATGTACAACACAAAAAATTGAGTGTAACTAGAGCCCAAAGCTGAGGATGTTGGCCGGAGAGAAGCAGCAAACTTTCCCTCACGCTCCAGTGAAAACAGTGGATCTTGCAGGGATAGTATTGATAGGCTGTGTCAGAGGGATAATGGCGCCTAACAGCGACTCCTTTGCTCGAGTCTTTGGAAAGAGCTCTATTTCCTCCTTTAATATCTTTATTTTTCCCTTTCGGGGTTCCTTTGAAGACCCTGACCTGGAGTTACACAGGCTTCAGTTCTTTGCGGGAATGAGACTCATTCTCTGGGTTCCACGACTGGCCATTATTTGACATGCCAAAGGTTTGGCCTGAGTCTTGACCGTGTTCGGAAGCCCAAGATCTTGAGGCTCTGGAGACGGGTAGATTGAAAGTCAGCGTCACCGCCGGAGACTCGTGTGTCGTTGGGGAGGCCAGAAAATCTTTTGCTGTGGGCACGAAGAACCAAAGTCTTCGTGATCTTTGGAGACAGAGCTCAAAAAAAGTGACGAAACGGACTTTTAACATCGTAAAAAAGCAGGTTGTTGTTATGTCTCCGGCTCGCTGTGAAAATGGGGGCACCTCCCTCTCCCTTGCCAGGGAGAGAGAGAACCTGTGATTTGTCAAATGTCAGATGAAATGCAAAGCCTTTGGGGTAACTTTGGTCAGCGTCTTTGTTATTGCTTAGCACAAGCTTGGGTTCGGTGATGGTACCGATGCACAGAATGCACAAGGGGAAATCGCTGCTTGCTGCCACTTACGTGCGGGGGGGGGAGGAGCTGGGAGGGACTTTGGGGTTCTCGCGTTTAACTGTCATTCATTCTTTGGAGCACCTCTCTGTTTTTGTGGATGTTTGTGAAGAAAAAGCATTTCAGGATGCTTATTGTATACATTTCTCTGACATTAACTTCAACCTTTGAAAATTTGATAGTATTTTCCAATGCCTTGTGATGCCCTCTACATGTGATCTAGATCCCAGAAGCATATGAGGGCAGTGAAGCATTGCTACACAACACAATTATTAATTTTGGGCTAGGTCTGAGGTTCTGATCTTCAAATACACTTTGAAAATTCCTCTATACTTTAATGACCTCCTCTACCACTGCAAGCTTATTTCCATGCCAACAATTCTTGTGAAACTCTGAGAGGAAATGTTCCATTATTGAAACCTATTGGGCACCAGCTCTGAATTTTATCTCTATGCTTCTCCACTTTGATGTCCACACCTCCCACCCCCCTACCAACCCCACAGCTGCTTCTTTAAAAACCTACAATGACCATGCTTCCTGCTGCCTTGGTAAAACACCCAGCACAATCAAAAACCCCAGCCTGGGCATTCTCTCTTCCCCCTTTTTCAATTGGGCAGAAGATACAAAAGCTTGAAAACACCTACACCAGGCTCAACGACAGCCACTGGCCCACTATAATAAACTATTAAATTGTTCCACAGTATGATAAAATGGACTCTTGACCTCACAACCTAACTCATTATGATCTTTCATTTTATTGCTTACACACACTGCACTCTGTAGGTGCTACAGTTTTCCCGTATTGTTGTTTTAGCTTGTTCTACCTCAATGCACTATAATGATTTGATCTGTCTGACTGGTATGCAAAATAAATTTTGCACTGTATCTCAGTATATGCAACAATAATAAACTAATAGAATTGCTAATAGGTTGTCTGTCCTGAAATCTCCAACTGTGGATTAATGTCACTAACACTTAAGTTGTTGGGATGTTTAAATATCTTGAATAAACTTCTTGCTGCCCTCCTGATGGTAATTCTCACCTGTTTGCTGCAGAGAATTCTTTTGTCTTTTTCCCTTCCAGAGAAGCCAGGTGCTGCTCCAGTGCTTCAAGGAGACTGCTTGGAGCCTGTGGTGACAATGCAATGAACCGATTGATTAGATTTGATAGCGAAATTTACCAAACCCCTTTTAATGAAACTCACATTTTCATTGCTTCAAGTGTAACACTGGCTTCCGGTGAATCAATAGCAACAGATTCAGAGAAGGCAAACTTCCCTTCACCTACACCAATGAAATCTATACAAAGGTCAATACCAAGAAATTGCACTTGTACTTGTACTGTAAGGGGAAAGATGTATTTTGATCTATACAAGATCATTCCAAAATATCAAGTTTTTTGAATGACAGAAACACCATTGGTTCATTGTACTTTTTGCATTTAATACAAATAATAACTTTGTATTAGAAAGCATAAGTTAAAAACAATACTCAACTTTGAAGGTCTTGCAAATGCTAACATCCAGAATAATAAATCAACTGTACTTCCTCAATAAGCCACAAGGTGACAATATTTTATAAATAACTAGCTCCTCAGTATACATAAATTTAAGCCCAAAACAGTGCAATTAAAAAGCTGTTTGAGTACCTCACCCCTCTTTCCCCACTGTTCACTGCCCTCTCCAACTTGTTTATTAAATGCTAAATATGGAATCTGCTAGTTTAAGAATAAACCAACCACAATTTTAATCTTAGTGTGCCTAGCAAAATGAACTGGAATAATAAACTTCAGGTCTGTTCATTAACGCACAACCATTCTGAACCATTCAAACATCCTTTCTCCGAGAGATTGAATGGAAACCAGAGTCAGCCTAATAGATAAATTATTAACACTATGGCTTGGAGAAGTGATAAGCTTCTCAGCTTTTAGTGTCACCATTATGTAAAGGAGAAGCAGAAGCCATTAAATTCCTTAACAAAAAGCAGAACAATCTATGAATATAGCACAAGGAACTTAGGCAATCATATAAATAATAAATCTTTCATTGGTAAACTACAGTTGTGCAAATGATCAGAGATAGCATATTTTCCCTGAAGAGGATGCTCTGTGATTGTCAAATTCATTTGGTCAAAAATGTCGCAAGCTTTAATATTAGTGATTTCCTGCAATAAGAATGCATATCCGGTCAGAAACCTTCAATTTTTCCTCCAAATCCTTGCATGGAATTTGAAAGACATTCTGAAATTCTACTTTTTTTTTACAACTCAGTGCAGCATCTTAAAAACATAACTGGGATACATAATGTTTCAAAGCACTTTGTAAGTAGTTTTCTCCCCAAAATAATTACATCAAAGGAAGTTTAACTAAATTACTGCACAACGGACATGGAATTTTAACAATGTTGTTAATGGTCAATGATCACGTTGTTTCGTCTGCTGCATTGGTGAGAGACAGTGAATCCTTACTCATTGAAGGAATGAAATTGAGTGGAGAATTGGGCTGGAGAAAAACATTTTGTAATAAACGAATTTTTTTAAAGAAGATTAATGTTGCACTTTTGAAGATAAAAACAGCATCATTTTATGCCCATTGATGACTTGAGCCATGCAGGTTTGGTTCAGGCAAATATGCCCAGAACATAACAATCAATGCTATCCAGAAACATGCATATAATATGGCATTAGCCAAAATACTTTCCTATTTCTTGCATCAATAGCAAATGTTACAACTCACATGCTTGTTTTTACATGTTCCATTCTTTTCAGAAGATACATTAATGTAGTGTCTCAACATTAATAAGATCTCAATGAGCTTTCTTAAGATTAATTGTTTAAAAATGTACTTTAGCAAGCACTTACAGCAAACGATACAATAAAATTATGAATGCATTACTCTGTGACTATGTTAATACATGCAATTTGGGATTACGAGTGTATTTACCTGCCTTCAAGATTAGCATTTAATAGAAATGAAGATTATAGCATGAGCACAATTCATTCTCCATGTAGATATCACCCTCTCATAATGCCAGAATTACTTCAATGTTTTTAGTGATCCTCTTGCAGCTTACCTATCATTGTCAAATTTGCTCCCTTTGCCCAAGATTCCAGCTGCTTGGGAAAACTATGGTTAGTATTTTCCTCTGAGATAGATTTGACCACTATTTTGTATAAATGAAAAGAAGAGTTGGAACACTTTGGCATAGAGAAAGTGCACTAAAAGAAATCAGTTAATTTATGCAATTTCAGTTGGCATCTCGTAGTATTCACATGAAATTCTAAAACTTGTTCATGTTTATATACATGTGAACATCTCAAATTTCCTGCACCAACTTTATTGACAAAACCTAAAGTTATTCAAATCTTCATTTCCAACAGCCTTCTCTTTCTTCTGCTACCCACAAAATATAAAACTCAAAATCTGCACCATTCAACCTCTATTTTTTAATAACCTAATTGTTTATCCATGAACCGGATTTCATGTTGATTAAGAATTTATGTTGGTCTCTATGCCAAAACAATAAATGTATTTATCTATCTAATGTCTAAATCCATCCCTGCATCCCATTGTCTATGTTTGCCTCCACTGATCTTCAACATATTATTCACAACAAGCTGCGCTCCGCCAATTCTCACAGTATCACAAAAGTTTGATTTTTTTTTAAATGAAAGGTAATACCTTTACCTTTGTTATAACCTTTGCTATGTTAATGGAACGATAGCAGAGGGGTAATTAAAAGCATCACCCCATAGCCAAGTAAAGTTATCTACAAATCTCTGATCCTCTTGTGCTGAAGGGTGAAAATTATTTTATAAAAGCAATAAGGCATGTTCAATTACATGCTTTTTTGAACATTACAGAGAGAATCAATTTCTCCATTAAAACGAAGTGCAAGTACACCGATTTCACAATAATTGTAAACTACTTCCCAATTCTGCAATATAGTCAGAAAGGTTAGTGTTGGGATATATTGGTCAACCACCCTGTAAATCCTATTCTGCTGAGGAAAATCTTTTACCACTACTTCATAAACCACAATGTTAACAAGCACAAAATTGAATTCACATACAATATACATGAATAAATCATGTATGCACAGAGACTCATGCTCTCTGTAGAAAAAGAAAACTTAAAACCCAGGATAAGGAAAATGGATAAAGCTAAATGATATATGTACACTGACCTGAGTTAGATCTGGAATGTCACCCTGATCAATTCCAACTTGCTGTGTCAACAAAGAAAAAGTTCACATT
Organism: Hypanus sabinus; assembly: GCF_030144855.1. Lineage (NCBI taxonomy): Eukaryota > Metazoa > Chordata > Chondrichthyes > Myliobatiformes > Dasyatidae > Hypanus > Hypanus sabinus. The sequence continues at coordinate 40,591,418 of NC_082713.1, forward strand.
ACTTCATGCAGTGGCAAGTAAATAAAAACGGAAAGTGACTTACATGCATATAGAAATGCTCAATATACAGGAAAGCAAAGTGGGGGTGTGGGAAGGAGAACGGGGATGGGTGGCAAAACTAAAATGGGTTGCCATGGACCACAGATGAGAAAAAATTGATGCTCACCTCTGCAGTTTTGAGGAATTCAGATAGCTTTGTCATTCTAGCCAAAAACTTTTTATAGATGTCTAAGGCCTCCTTGCACTGATTTTTCTTCATATCGAAGTATTTCTCTAAAAGATGATCAAGATAAGCGGTCCAGTACAAGATTTTTAAAATCTGTTCCATTTCAAGAGTTTGTTTGAAAAAACATTTAAATTCTTAAATATACATTTGTTCCATACCTGCCACTGTATTTGTTTTTAAAGCAGCTGTAGTCAGAACCATTGAAATGCATGAAAACAGGAAATAAAACACACCTAATTAACTGCAACATTGCTGTTGAAATTGGTACAAGCTAAATAATTTCATAAAAATTGCTAATGTCCCAAATTGCAGTTCCCATATCACAGTTTGAAACTATGTCTCCCAAATTATACTTTATTTCACGAGGTATTAATATATTCTAAAGTTCTGAAGTAACTAGAAACAAAATGCTTATAAAAGCTGAAAGTATGGCTGTTTCCCTACATCCAAATGAAAAAAGATGCATACTTAAACCTGCCTCTACACAGCCAAGATTGAATAGTCAATCACAATAGTTTGATGCAAACAGAATAAATTGGTAGATGGTACACTGAGGCTTATCGCTCAATAGAACCCTTTAATGTATATGTGCAACAGCTAGCACTACCATATTTGTTGGCCTGCAAAAGCCCATTTTACTGAAAATTTAGAATGCTGAAAGCTGTAGCACTGAAAGGTATTAAGTATAATTCTTTCCCCAAGAATCACCATGTCATTGTTGGCATCTCATGCCAAATAAGGCATGTTTGGTGTAGTTGAAAGACCCCCTTTTTAAAGTAAGTTCATATGTTTAAAGTTCTGAAGCCTATTACAAAATTAGTTGAACTGTTTATCCCTGTATCCTAGCAATCCTCTCACTGACCAGATTCAATTGTCTTAAAAATGAGTCAAAACACGTCATTGAAACATATCGATCTTTGTAAGAGCAATAAAATAGTAGTCAAAGTCAGGCTGAAGTAAAATACTTTGATCAATGCTGGCAATTAGGGAATCATAAATTAGGTAATTTAAAAGAGGAAGGAAATATTCCATCTGCAATCAGAAAAGAGTGGCATTGCTGCCATAACAGAAAAATTCAATTATTTTTGTTATTTACCTTACCCATATTGGAAATATCTTGTACTCATTACAAACTATATTTTCATCAGTCCAGGAATGCAAAATATGCAACTAAAAGGGTGAAATCTTGGACCTGTTCATGAAAGTATTTTGAGTATTAGCATTCTTCTAGGTTTATGGAGCTTCGAATACAATCCATCTTTATGTGTCAAGGGGGTGTCTCCATAGCTAGGAATGGAAGATGGATTAGGTGTATGGGTAGGTTGCAGGGTCGATAGCAGGAATTTCCAACCTTTGTTATGCCATGGACGCCTACCATTAACTGAGGGAACCTCTGGTATAGAGGATATTGCTTGATAACTAATGGTATACATTTCAATATACATTGTATTGTATTAAATATGATTAAATTTGATTGAAATACTTGCTCAGCAGAAACCTCTAATGTCAATGATAGGTGGACAACATTTGAAATCACAGATTTTTAGTGGGAACAATATCCATCTGTGGAGGGAAAGGAATTGTCAATATTTCTGGTCGCGATATTACATCAGGACTGAGGCAGAATCGCAATCACAAACCTCAACAATTCCTTTACCTCCACAGACGATGCTCAACCCACTGAGTTCGTCCAGTAGTTTGCTTTTTACCCAGTTGTACATAAAGTAATTATTGAGGCTATATTTGAAACATATACAAATTTGCCACTGAAGTGATGAGTTATATAAAACAATTGGTCAAAACTGTGGTCAATCTAGAAACCCTATTTGTTTAGACTGCAGACTTATTTTTTCAGATTTATTTCTTCACAAATTGCTGAACATAAGACTCCATGTTGTTCACAAAACCGAGCTAAAACGGTTCCCTGTGGTAGTAGTAGCTAACCTTTTAAGATCAGTCATCCAGGACCAGGAAACATTTTAAACACTCCTTACTAGATTTGTTTGTGCACACCAGCAATTACCACCAAATCCTCTTCAGAAGTTAGAATGAAATCTTGAAAATGGTATTTGACTAACGCCAAGCCAGTCGCAAGTGTGAGTGATTATACACAAAGACAAGGACCAAAAAGAAAACAAAAAAATGGTTCCAGTGAGATTGTTGGTAAATGATCACTTTTAAGTTCATTTTTATGTTTAAGTTCACTGGCCCATTTCATGCTTCAATTATATTTGCCTCCACAAATAGAAAATGCACAACAGCTTATGTTCAGCACCGCATTTTGGAGACACACTGAAGTGCTATTTTAAAAAAATTAAAAGTATTCTGCAAGAAGTTGTTGAAATATGAAATTCTGCTGCTGATGCCACAACTTGCAGATTATGTAATAGCACTGCTATTTGGACAAGGCACTAATGCCAAGTGCAAGTACTTACAAGAAAGGCACTTAAGAATATGCCACAGAGATATTTTAAACTTGCAAGATTTTCAGAACAGATTAAAATAAAAAAAGTCAATGAAATTTTATCACTTATAATAATTGATGAATGGTCTGCATCACATTAGGTATTGAGTTAATTCCAAAACTATTATCTGCATGGAATAAGTTATTATAATACCTTGTGCTGCAAGTTGGAATCTATAACATTTTATTATAACAACATTTTTGTGATAATTAAGATTTCTTGTTCAACTCTGAGAGCGCATAATATATATTTTACACACACACACACACACACACACACACACACACACACATTGATGCACCCTGTTGCCTACCCAGTAAGTTGATGATCCCTTCATTGTAGGCAGCAAAAAGCCTGATGGAATCTTTGAACAGTAGCATGAAGGCGGCATTTATTACTCCATTAGTTAGTTCATTTGGATTTGCCTGCATCCAAAGAAGAAAGAGGCATTAATGCTTAAAGAAGTTCATGAACTTGAACATGTGCCAACCACTTGCTGGTAAGTGGTGTTCTTTGACAAGCCAGCACCACAAATTCCACCCCATTTATCAACACAGGACCTGGTGATGTTATCATAAAAGTCACACCCCTGAAAACTGTTTCACAACTTATCCAAAACTCATATGTTCAAAAGTGAAGGGAATTCAGTGATTCCATTGCATATAATGACCACATCTGATCCAAATATGAAGTGCTTTATTCAGTTAATATTTATTTAAGTCACTATTTCAATAATTGACAGCTTCACTTAGCATATTACAGGTACATTTTCCATAGGAAATAGAAATATCAATAATTCTGTTCCTTTGTCTTGTGATCAAAACATATTTCAGATAGGTAAATTGACCTACATCTAACTTTCTTTAGAAGTAACATGCCTTCAGAGGATGAAATTATATTATACTACTATAGTCTAAATCTATAGCCTTTTCAATATTTTGTGTGGTGCATATGTTGCACCATAAAAAAACTGCCAAACTGTTAACAATAGTAGTAACGTTAATGAAGTTCATACATACTAATCAAAACAAGAAATTGCATTCTGGTGCCTACCTGTCCATAACTACCCATACTAACATCCCCAAGTCGAATACAGAGGCAAAAACAGTTTTGTCACTCAGTCTGAGGCTGATGTGCACCCAAAATAAAGAGGCCTGCTTCACTGAAAGAGATCCTCATTAAAACACGTGTAGAAAGATTAACTACTGACATCCTTGCAAACAACTGGCCACCTTCTCACTGAAAAGAGGCTATTCAGAAACTAATTCTGAATACGTGTATTTGAGCAATTCAAAGAATACTTCAAAGTAATTTACTTTGTTATTTATCTAGACTTTAAGATCCAATACAAGCAGCCCAGTGGACACTGGCATTTAATTCTAAAATAATAATGATTAAAATATAGTTTGTACAGATGAGTTACAAGAATGGATATTTTGGAGTGGCAGAGGATTATAATTGGGAAAAATACAAGTTTAATTAAAAATACAACTGAAATAAAGTGTTATATGCAGAGCTCAAGACCAACTCCTTCAGATAAAACAGCCACATTTGGGCAATAATTAAATTTCAATCTAGAATTAATAGATATCACACACTGACTGCCAAAGGAAAAGCATCCAATCATTATTCTAAAAGTGTAACAAAAAATAACCATCTCTAGGTGGGTCAGAGAGAGGTTCATAAACATAACATTCTGTAAAACCAATGTAAAAACTAATGATTTCCCTCAAGAAATGCTTTTTTTTTAAAAAAAGTGGAGATTCGTTTAAAGTTAAAATCAGTAAGGCCATCATGAAAATTCTTACCTCAGACTGCAACAAAAGATTCCAACCACAAATCATCTCCTTTCCTAGGTTTCAGTGAGGTGCAGCTTTAATTGGCTGCAGCAATACATGTTTGGAATGGTATTTTGTGCCAAAACCAAAAAATGAGCTATCAGCCTGGAACCATTAAATTCTTCAGAGTACCTAAATAGGTACTAAATAGCTACTAGCAAGGTAATTAAATAGTTCTGACACAACATGTGTGATAACGTGTAGAAATTTAAAAAGAACCAAGTTAGTGGACCAGAGAGTAAGATTAGAGATACAATGCTTCAAAAAAAATATTATGGAGAGTTTTAAGGAGGAATAAATCAATGCATAGAAAGAACCCAGTCGATTGGGAAGCAAAGAGATCTAGGTGACTGAGGTTTAGGCTGCATGAGTTTATGCAGAATAGAAGTGCAAAGTGCAGAATAGAAGTTTATATTGGAAAAATAAATTTTAAAGATTACAAAATGCAGATTTTTAAAAAAATTCTTAGTTGATTCTTTGCATCACCTTTATCAAAAACATTATGAAAATGGGCAATTCAAATTGAAACGGCATTCTAATTCTAGACATAATAGCCACCTGAAAGATATGAATGTCATCAGTTGATTTCTCCTAATTATGGGATTTTTATTTTTTATAATGCAAATGTGATATTAAGAATAACCCTACTCAAAAAAAATCATTTATTAAAACAAGGAATGGTAATATTAAAAATGGTAGCTGGCAAGCTTTGTGAAGACTTATTTGTTATCTTCCCTAAAGAATTATATGTATATTTTTGAAATTAGAAAATGATTGATAATTGCATTTTAAATTTGGAATAAATGATGTTTCTAAAATATCAGACAAAGATATATTATACAAGTATAAATGCAATACAAACACAATGGTCACATCAATAACCAGTCTCACCTATTTGCTCTGTACTTTTGTCTCTTCCCATCCCTAAATTATCCAGACATTAACGATCAAGGAAAGTGAAGGAAGCAACTTTAAAAAAAATTTGAACGGAACAATGAAGTGCTGCGATAATTTCAAGAAGTTCCGATGTAAAGGAAACACATTTAAAGGCAGAGTTCAATTTCCAATAAATCTTAACTTTTAATACAAATTATTTCAGTTGGTCACTTGGCAAGGTTATAAAAATACTTGCACGTACATCAAAATCTAACAGTGCATCAAGTTGATTCTGTATTAGTGGCAGTGTTTTCAGCAATTTCTCTGTATTCATTGTTCTCATTACTCCATCCGTCCTACAAGAATACATAAAATGTCATTGCACGTTTCATTTATAAGTTTAAATTGTTAGATAAAAACTTCTATGCATCATCTGTTTGCTAAGAACATACAACCCCTGTTTATAGGCATAGCTTTTTTTTTAAAACAAAAGAGCAAAAATATCAAAATCTGGGCTTCTATCCAGATCTATCATAACTTCAAGCAGTTGCGCAGTCAGATCACAAAGCTGAACATGCTACAAGTCTATTCTGACCCAAGATTAAAAGCTTGCAGCATTTTTAAACAAAATATAAACATTTCATAAAAGTTAATAAATCCTATTAAATTTTCTGCTATTGCTCAGTAAAATTAGAAAACTTTTGAACAACAGTATATATTCTCAAGAGAAGTCCCAGGATTAATTAAAAATCAAACTAAAATAAGACAATGATTGCACAGTGTTTAAGTAGTCATAAAGCAAAAATACAACCAATCAAAAAACAATACATAGGTTTACAGATAGAAACAATTAAAATAACAAAATAAAAAACAAAGAAATCCAGAAGGAAAATAACAAAATTAAAACTGGTTACCAGGATAGTATTGAAATTTACATTTCAGGACAGAACATTGTCAAATATCCCTGATGAGAATTCACCGGATGAAACTTTAAACATTTTCCTCACTAATATAGCTTTAACCTCTATTTTAAACATTTTTTATTCCAATTTTATAAAAAGTAACAAAGATATCATACTGATAGCTACAGGAGCATTATAGTAATTACACTGCAAATATAGTGGTTAATTGAGACAGGATCAGTACATTTTGACCCAATTAAGCAGTTGCCCCAATTAGCTGGTTTCATAAAAATAATAAAAAGGTATAAAAACAAAACTACCATTTAACTGATTATGTAACAAATTAAGTATTTAAATGAAATACAGAACAAATTAGAATACTACCAATACTTCTACAGTACTACAAAACTGGATAAGTTCTTAATAGTTATCGATGGAGGAATTCATCTGCTAGTGAAATCAATTAATTTTCACTCCCAGTCGTTTCTGGCATCTCCAAGCCAGAATGCTTGAAACCACAGTGGACAAAACAGTTCCAGATTATCTTGCTGCTTATTTTTTGCCAACTAGCAGTGATATCACTGCTTTTTGAACACAAACACACTCTATTTAAAACCTAATCACTGTAAGCACAGTGCAGTGTAACAGCCAGACAAGTGCACACAGCTGTAGTGAGTTAGGAACTGTTTGGACACAGTCTCCTGCCTGAATAAGGTGGCATGTTGTCAAAAATAAATGAAGGGAATCCCAGCTATTTTTCGATTTAGATTTTATTCTTTAAGAGTTGTCCCAAATAAACAGCTGCCCTGATTAACTGGTGGCCCAATTAACTAGAATCCACTATATCTTCAGTTTACAAATTGTCTGTATACTTCCTCACCTGACCTATTTTACAATGTGATTCCACATTTGTAAAGAACAAATGCAGACTGAAAATGAAACAAAGGATTGAAAGGATAGTTCCTTCATGGAACTTGAAATATATTTTTTTAACCAGCCATTCATTGTTTTCTAGAGACACTTCCTAATCGGTTGTGTACTTCTAGCAAATTTTAATTTCATTTCAACAGGGGAGTAAATTGATAAGAATACATCTCAAATACCAACGTCTGTTTTCTTTATAGTTGTTAATTAGCTTTGCTGAGTGCTTCCAGAATGTGTTTCAGAATTTAGTGTTTTCAGATTTGTTTTTCTTCACTTGTACCAAATGCAAATGTGTTCCACCCATTGTATTTAAATTGTTTGGCAACCTTGAAATCTGGTAAAAGTATATTCAAATAATAGCCTCAGGGTGATGTCAATTATGGAGTTGTAGTATGTACAAAATACCATTTTGACATTATTTTCATAGAAGTATCTTACAGAATTAATTTTATATTAATTTGCTATATTGCCATGTTTATTAATGTCCAACCAGTTCAGCAATACTTAAATGTCATACCCTCTCTTCATTTTAGTGAAGTCAAATGCCATTAGTCTGTAGGAGAGTGCTTTCTCATTAAGGTATCTGCTATACCGTCTGATGAAAGTTGACATATCGTATCCTATAAAGGTAGAAGAAATGTGGTCAATGATAATTTTCATGCCTTTTTCTCAAACCATTAAGTCCACTTCAACTACTCCTTAAAACATGTTCAAATATCTGTAAAGATCACTAAAAATTATTTTTAGATGTTTACTTATACTATCAACTTTAAAATAAAAAAAATTAACCCATTCTTTTTTTTTTGTTAAAATCATACTCACTCACAAACTTACCTTGCATGGCACTTTTATCCAAAAAGTTATTCAAGTTGAACAATGTGTTTCTTGAAGCCAAATACTGGATAAACCGCTTAAAGAGAAAAAAAAAAATCTTTGATTCAAATCTCAGATCACAATTAATACCCAATTTATTTGATCTAACGCACCCATGGAAAGCATTTACTATTCTGCTGCTTCCAAATGGATTGCTGGTCCTGAACATAAATGAGCAAGAAATTTCAATAATGAACTAAAATAAATTAATACCAAGTCCAAAACCAAATTTTGAGAATTTGGCTAAACTGATAGTGATATTCTTCTGTGCCATTTTTCTGCAACATAACTCTCCCTAAAATTGACTTTAAAAGACCTTAAGAGAAATCAAAATTTGTTAACCTGCACTCCAAAACCAAAATGATGGCCTCTTTTTTTCAGGAACAGCTTCTGTGGGGGAGAAATATTTCACATTAGCAGTACAACCAGCATTCTTTCATCAACTGAGAAGTATTGGAAAGAAACGAGTCTATGCTACACCAGTGGGAGAGCCGGGGCAGAGTTCTCCTGGAAGCACAGGTAGAAGAACCTGCACAGGCTTCTGATAAATTTTACATATAAGGAACAGTTTCCTTCTGAAAAGTGAACCGTGTGCTTTGCTGGGGATCTGAAGTTCTCAGTGTCATTTTGTATGTTTTGTTTTTAAAAAAGCACCAGGGTTTCAAAGAGAATATGAATTAGAACACTGAGTGAAAGATCCAAAGCATGCACTGTCACAACAGCAAAATGGAAACATTAGCAAACAAAGGCCCAGCTCATTCTGAGCTCAGGCCCCCCCCCCCCCTTTAACTGTGTGACTCAGTTGCTTTGTGCTGCTATACTTAATGCACCTTCTTCCCAATAAGGGTACCATTTAATTTACAAAGCCCAATTCATTATATGGCTGTGGTATACATGCACAAGCTTTAAACAAATTTGACAGAGTTAACAAAAAATTTCTATTTGCAAAGGTAAATTGATAACATTCTAGAAATGTATTATTATGTTTTTTTTCCCCTCTCTGCTAGATTATGTATTACATTGAACTGCTGCTGCTAAGTTAACAAATTTCATGTCACACGCTGGAGATAATAAACCTGATTCTGATTCTAATTCTCTGCCTAGAGCTGGCTTAATTGTTTATGTGGAAGATCAAAATAAATGTGATCACTTTATCATTTTACAAAATAGCAACACAATGAAATTAATAAACATGTGGGACAGTGAGAAACAAACAGAAATCTGACAATCACTACAGAAGAATACATAAACCATGGCTGGAAGCTACAACTACCATTTTCAATAGATTTCTAATGTGGCTTCAGTTTGCTTTATTATGGTTCCTAAAGAATGTGACCAACTTCTAAAAGCGAAGATGATTCTAAACATTTGTCTATATCATGATGGAAATTAGGTGGGCCCAGGCTAAATGACTTCATTTGAAAATACTTAAAATTTCAAAAGACAGTCCAAGATAAAGTAAAAGACTAACCTTCAGAAGATAGATAACAGATTTCAGGAAATTAATAAAGAACTTCATGAATTGTTTTAATTAAAGTAATGCTGGATTTAATAAATATCTAAACATCTTCCCTTAAGTGAATCCTACAATGCCTTGGATTATCATGATACTTGCAACTATCTTGGGGAGAGGAAGAAAACCACTTTTGCTAAGCTATATCAATACCAAGTTGGTTCCTGGATAATCATTTTCTACTGTATGGTATGTAGAGATAAAGTACTTATCACCGTTATCATAGCCTGCAACTAAAGCACCATCCCAAGTGCAAGAATTTCAGGTTGTATACTGCATACATTTTCTGATAATAAATGGAACCATCTGAACAGTTTTTGTACCAGCCAAAAGATCCTACTGCTGCCTCAGCCAAATCAAATGAAACAACATTATTTCTGTTCCAGTACAATGTGGCTTCTGTGCTCCAACAAAACTGTTAACAGAAAATCAATTACATTTCTTGGAAACTCTACAGTCATACCTTGTGCAAACTGGAAGATTAAGTTGTTTTAAAAAAAAAGGCACATATGCCAAAACATCAATAATTTTCATTTTAAAAAGAGTGCATTAAGTTTAAGTTGTGGAATGTTTAATCAACACAATGAATAAAAGCTAGCTACACAAAATAATCGTCATGATCCTGGTACATTGACTACATCATCATTTCCTTTCTTATGGGAATGGGAAATAAATGAGAACAAAAAAGTAAAAACAAAATAGAAAGATTTGTTATTCAAAAACTCCAGATGTTGGAAATTTGAAGTAAACAGAAAATGCTGGAAACACTCAGCAGGTCAAATAGTATCTGCAGAAAAATAAAAAAAGGATTAATGTTTCAGGTCAAAGACCATTCATTAAAATGGTAGGAAAGAAAACATGCCTGCAATTTAAAACTAGCAAGTGAGGTGAGAAGGCAAATGAAGAACTGCATTTTTTTTAAATACAGGGAACTACACACCCAGCATGCTAATGATGAGATAACAATTGACTTAATAATATGAATGGCCTGTCAGTTCTGATAAAGACTAAGAAAGCGAGTTGCCTAATGTGGCAGAGATTGGGCCTTCAGTTTACATTGTGCCTTAATGTAATAGTGCAGGAGACCATAGAAAGATCAGCTCGAGTGGGAACTGGACAGAGTTAAAGTGCCAGTCAACAGAGCTCAGAGACACCCTTGCAGACTGAACACAAGTTCTCCATACAGAAAATGGAGGAACTCAGCAAATCAGGCAGTTACCAACTACTCTCTGACTTGCCAAGATCTTCCAGCATTGTGCGTGCTACTCAAGATTTTCATTAACTGCAGGATCTCCTCTATAAATTCTTCAGTGTTCACTCAATCTTTGTTTGGTTTTGCTGATGTAGAGTTGACATACATAGATGGGAAGCATAAATGAAGGACTGTATGTGGTGTATGAAGGGGAGTTATATGTGGAAATGAAAGGGAAGTGTTTATGCATGCACCAGTGAAAATTGCAAAGGAACAATCCCTTGAATGGAAAGGCTGGTTTGCTGGAAGGTAATGACTATATAACTCCATTGTTGCTTTGTACAGAAGGACAGGGGTTGAGGTAAATGCAGGAAGTGAATATGATGGGTTGAGGGCTCTGTCAACTATGATAAAGTTTCAGAACTGAGAGAAGCATTACATTTTGGAGGCAGCTATATAGAATTTTTCATCACCAGATCAAAAATGATGGAACATTCACTCTGGTGTTGAACCTTTCCACACGGCTGCCTCTGAAAGTGTAATAGAATCCTTAGATGAAGTTGGATGGAAAATATAGTCAAGAGAGTGATGAGAGTCTAGAGGTTTACAATGCCTTAATTTCAGATGATGGGCTAGCAACTAAGCAGCTCTTATTACTAATTGCCACTTATTAGCCTAATACAGAACACTAACTATGGTTTGCTGCATGCAGATTTAGACTGATCCTGAGGAGCTGCAAATGGAAATGCATGTTCTGTTATCAAAAGCAAACAACCCCCTTTTTCTACATAGTAGGAAAGATCATCGATGAAGCTGCTATTAGATGTCTTGGGGGATGGAATGGTTGATCCTTTGTGTAAAGTGCACTTCAAGTCATTGGATTTTTTTTGATGCCCCATATAAGTGGATGCCTTGATGCTGCACTTCACTTGGTCAAGGACAATTATTCTCATCTCTAAAATTCAGCTCTTCAGTGATGCTAATGATTAAATCTGGAACAGCGTGGTCTGGTCAAAACCTGATCTGAGCACTTTGAGGAGGTTATTTAATAGTACAGTGTCTGACAGCCTTTAATCTCTCTGTCAATGCCTGAATATAGACCGGTAGTAATTAACTAGTTGGATTAGACCTGCTCTTTGCTAACAAAGGTCACACCTAGCTGATTTTCTACATTGCCAGGTAGATGCTAATGTTTTAACTGCAGTAGAACAACTCAGCTGGATGGACAGGTATTCCAAAGTGCAGGTCCTCACTGCTATTGCTGGCACATGGTTTGATCCTGTAACCTTTGTGCTTTCAGCCTTAGTATTTTACAGAGTGATATGAGTTTAGTAAAGCATGGCTTCTGTTATGATGGAAATTTGAAGAGACAGCCAAGATGGATCATGTATTTGACACAAGAAAATTTACCAAGTTTCATAATTGCTTTTTAACGGCTTTCTGATCTCAATGACAGATGTATGACAATAATCACAGGACAGCCCTAGACAATTGAATGAGTAAACCTACTGTCATTGTTATCATGGCTGATATAAATAATTATCAATGGTTGCATTGGTGATTGGTAAAATGGGAGAAAAAGCTGTTTTTGAAAATAAATTATGCTTCCACATGTCCAAATATTTTTAATTCAAACAATTAAACAAAGTGCAGAAGCAGAAATTCTACTAATTATAGAAGGCCTGCGTAATCACACAAATACATTTGTCATTTAAAAATAAATTTTGAAGCTACCCAAGTGGGATCCAAATGCAGACTATAAAAAGCAGAAAATGAGGCCACAACTATTTCTGATCAAAGGGATATTAATTTATAATGTTAACTTTAAATCTCTTCATGAAAGCTGCCTGAACTGCCAAATAATTGTTTTTATTTCTGATTTCCAGCATTTTTAGTTTGTTTTGCTTTCCATGTGTTGACAATATACCTTTTAAATGGCAGCAGTCATTTCATGACACTTACCTCATTCCCATACATCATCAAGTGATGTGTTGTGATTAATGCCTTAAACACTACAACCCAGCTGCTGTTGGTTGCCCTCTCAAATAAAGTATCAGCCATCTGCGGTATGTTCACATTCATCTCATTGGTACACTGGATCAAATCTAGAAGAAACCAAAAGGAGAGACATTTATGATGGATTATGCTGTGTCTATGTCAATTTGAGGTTTTAAAAAATTGCTTCAACCATCAACTTATAAACTTAACTGAAGCAAACTTGCATGATCAAAGTTACCTTCATCTACTCTTTAAATGTAGCTACAGCTTTGATTTGGTATTATAATTTTAAGAGCTCCAACTGATAACATGTATAAAGTGAATTTAATTGAAGGTGTTGATGGCATATCTTACTACAATTCACAGTAAAGCTGGCAGTGAACATTTTATGGGTAGATACAGTAAGAAAGACATAGAAAGATATAGAAAGACATCAGGAATTATTGCCTGAGTCACATGAAAAATGGTGTGAAGAGAAGAAGAGCACAAATCTTGTGGTTTAAGTAGTGTAGAAAGAGAACTTGTCTTTGTTCAACAGGAATTGTGTATGGGATACTTGACAGCAGTTGTAGAGTGGTAAAAATCATAAATATAAAGTAATTATACAATCAAATAGCAAAACCAAAGGCTTTTCCAATTTTCATACAGCTTAAATAAATGCAGAAGATAATTCTCCAGAATATGCACAGGATAGTTTTCCGCCTCATTTTGTCTTGAAACAAGAAGGATTTAGCATTAAATCCTGAGCAGGTTTTAATTAGTAGCTTAATAATGCATGGATTTTCATTTAATGGCCATCATAATAAGATCAGTTCAATGCAATACCCTGGAGAGAAACAGGGAACAGTAAAGTTTCTGCATTTGGCTAATGCTGGCTTCAATGTGATCAGATTACATTGAGTTTTTTTTAAAGAGACTCTTAGATAGGTACATGGAGCTTAGAAAAATAGAGGGCTATGTGGTAGGGAAATTCCAGGCAGCTTCTAGAATAGGTTATATGGCTGGCACAACATTGTGGGCCGAAGGGCCTGTAATGTGCTGAAGATTTTCTACGTTTCTAGAGATTGGACAAGTCTACAAGGTAAAACCAAAGTACTGCAGAGCAAATAATTAAAAATAAATTTGCCACACCAACTTATATCTTAAAGGGACCAGAGTCAATAGACAACATAAATGATTAAGTGCACATAAGCCATAGAAGAAGCACACAGGTCCTTCAGTCCAATGAGTAAATGCTGACCATTAAGCATTAATTTTAAACCTAAAGTTAGCCTAACCTATTTTATTCTCCTCAAACTCCATCAACTCTGCCCTAACTCCACTAATCTCTCAAACATTAGGGACAATTTAAACTGGCTAATTAGGCTGAGAACCTGCACACTTCTGTGATAGGAAAGAATATCCCAAGGGATACCAAAGGTCATGGAGCTATGATGCAGTGGCTTTCTCAGCTGCACCACAGTCCCATAAAGAGGAAAAGACCAGTGTAAATCCTAGCAAACTGCAAGGGATATAGAGAACATCACAACAGAGCAGCTGTTTAAAAATATATGAAGTAATTTTTCAAGATTTTGAATCAGGAGTTTATCCAAATTAAAAATCACAAGAACACAGAAAAAAGCAAAAGGTGGTGGCTTCCAAACCAAAACCTTTAAAGGAAATAGATGAATGTATTGAAAAATTAGTTAGGCCACCTACAAAACTAGTTCAAAACTAATCCTTCAGACTAGATAATTGAATTTAAGAAAAATAGTGAAAAGCAATTCTGATGGTAATCAAGGAGTTAAAGACCAGTTTGCCAAAAATTTGTTCTGAAATTACTGAACTCTAAGGTAGATTGAAAATTTGTGCAAGTCAATACATATAGAATAGCTTATGTCTGATAAACCAGTTTAAAATTTTCATGCAGTGACAGATTGTAGATAGGGGAATTCCTACCATGGATTTCAGAAAGTTATTTGATACATTTCCTATTAGTAAAATTTGAAGCTCGTGAAACAAAAGGCAAATTTATTAGCCCTGTTATATAATGGACTCAATGGCAAAATGCACAGGGTTCCCCAGTAAACATGATAATCTCTGCAGGAGCTGCAAGAGTCATATGGCAAGGAAGGGGACTCTTCAGCCCAACTCATCCATATCAACTGTGTTGCCTAGGGAGCTCCTGCCAATTGCCTGTGTTTGGCCCATAGCCTTCCAAACCTCTCCTATCTTTGAAATGTTGCTAATGTGTCTGCTTCAACTGCTGTTTCTAGCAGCTCATTCCAAAAAGCTGTCCCTGATGTCATTTTAAATTTCTTGCCTCTGATCTTAAACTTACACCCTTTTGTTTTTTCACCCCCCCCCCCCCCACCCCCAGAACCACTAGGTAATTACACACCATCTACACCCTTCATATACCTCTACAAGGTCACTAGTTAATCTCCCACATTCATTCCAAGGGAATAGTCCTAGTCTATGCAACCTCTCCTTGTAACTTAGCAACCCCCAAGACTGGGCAATTTCCTGGAAAACCTTTAATATATCCTTCTAGTTTAATGACATCTTTCTTTCAACAGGATGACCAAAAATACACAATAATCCAAGTGCAGTCTCAGGTTCCAAGGTTGTCAAACTGAGGAGTGTTAGTGGGGACAAGCTCCCACTACCTAAAATTGCTCCTCATGGCATGTGCCTCAAATAGCCTCGGCCAACCAAGTCCAACTCCTGGCCTTCTCGTGTGGCTTAGCCTCTAAACATGGCAGAACTGTTTCTACTGACAGGAGAAGAGGCGAAGGTGGGTCCTGGCACCTTAAACCAGTGCTTCAGGTAGATGGAGCTCATCAGCCTGGGAAGGCAGTCCATCTAAGAGATTTCAAACCTCCACTGCCTTGTGGCCATACCCACTCATGGGAAAGGCTTCGGGAGTAAACCCTGAGGACAAATCTGGAGCTGGAGTCCCTAACACAGTCCGACGTTGCCTTCAGCCTCACTCTGGCAACTCCTGCAACGACACTGGTGCCAAGCTGTATCGGCCCTTGCCCTTCCCTTGGACAACATCGGTGTTGTGGAGAGGAGAGACTTGCAGCATGGGCAACTGCCAGTCTTCCATACAACCTTGCCCAGGCCTGTGCCCTGGAGAGGGCACAGATCCATGGTCTTGCAAGACTAACGGATGCCACCAGTCTCACCAAAATCATATGCAACAGGAACAGAAACTTCCAACCCTTACACTCAATGTCCTGAATGATGAAGGCCAGCATGTCATATGCTTCTTCACAACCCTATCTACCTCAAACTTACAATCAAATCCATTTACTTTGAGATACAGAAAAATGTTACATAGACTCAATAGCGTACTAATCTTTTATTCATTGAATGACTGTGCAAATGAGAAAGGTACAGCAAATAAACTTCCACATAGATTCAAAGTGGATGACCTAATATTTACCATAAATTGATATAAATGTGGAAGTAGCATAGTCCAATAAGTTTGTGGTATTATGTGTACAGATTATTAAAAAATTGGACATACAAATTAATGCACCTCAACCTAACAAAGATATTCCTCTTTGTCCTATTCATTCCTCTCCCTCCTACTCTCTGCAACTTAAAGCTAATTTGATTTCTCCCTTTCCCAGTTTTGGCTTTGGAGCTTTAATCTGATTTGTTAACTCTATTTTCTCTTTCTACACATGCTCCCAGATCTGAGTGTTTCCAATATTGTTATTATTCCAGAATTTCAACATTTGCAGCTCTAAAAAAAATCTACACTCATTTGAAGGTACTTGCAGAAAATTGCCAGCGGGTCCCAGATGATTTCTCCAGGTAAGTGGCTTCTTTACCTTTCGTACATTATTAATCAAAATGTGTTCACATATTCAGTCAGCCACATTTCTTCACCAAATCAGCTTCACTCCTCACAGGCCCAGAAACCACCTGCAGCGGAATTAAAGGGCAGTCTGTTCACCAACAATGAGGAAGAGGGAATGAGGTGGGAAATTGCTTTCAGAAACAATATTCCTGGTGGGCCAAAGGGCTTGTTTCTGTGTTGCTTACTCTATGGGACAGAAAGAAGTTGCTGAAGAAAGCTAATTAGCACAGGGACAGTACGGCACAGGAACAAACTCTTTGGCCCACAATGTTGTGCTAAACAAATTAAATTAGTAATCAAATACCCAACTCATTCAATCCCTTTTGTTTGCCACAATTTCCAGTCTTCCACTTCCTGCATGTTCATTTGCCCATCTAAATGCCCCTTGAAAAATATTGCATTTGCCTCCATCACCACCCCAGGCAGCAATTCTGAGCACCCACCACCCTGTGGGATGAGGGGGGAAAGAACCTCCCCTCCCCATTTTGCTGTGACCACAACTTTTTCTACAGTTTCTTGCAATCATGGGACAGAGCAGCCGCCATTCTATGCCTTCTGGTAGCTTGGAAACAAATACTGGCAGTTTACTCTTTCTCTCATAATCCTATAAGCTTCTATCACATCTCCATCAGCCTCTGCTGCTACAGGGAAAACAACCCAAGATGGACCAATCTCTCCTTATCGCTCATACCCTCTAACCCAGACAACATCCTGGCAAACCTCTTCTGCACCCCCTCCAAAACCTCCACATCCCTCCTATAATGGGGTGATATGACTGACAAACCTCCAACAAACCTGTAAATCAGGAGTTCCCGACCTGGGGTCCATAGATCCCTTTTAACGGTATGGGGCCATGTCATTACAAAAAGGCTTGGAACCCCTGCTGTAGATGGAATTAAAGCAGAATCTGGTCACAAAGTTGTGAGCATTTAGCAAGTAGAGTAGGGGGCTGAAGACACAGCCTTGTGGGGCACCAATTTTGAGGGTAACTATTATAGAGGTGTTGCTGCCCCCACTAATTGCAATCCGTTGGTCTGTAAGTCAAAGATCCAGTTGTAAAGGCAGGTTTAGAGTCCAAGATTGAAGAGATTAGTGATGGGTTTGCTTGTAATTATAGTATTGAAAGCGGACTAAGGTCAATGACAATAAACTAATGCAGGGGTTCCCAACTTTGGACCAATACCATTAAGCAAGGAGTCTGAGGACCTCAGGTTGGGAACCCTTGGTCTAATACAGCACCTTGGACCTTGCTTACAGTGCCTAATAAAAAGTATTCCCCCTCCCAGAAATGTTCATGTTTTATTGTTTTACAACAGTGAGTCACAGTGAATTTAATTTGGCTTTTTTGACACTGATCAACAGAAAAATACTCTTTTGTGTCAAAGTGAAAAGAGATCTCTACAAAGTGATCTAAATTAATTACAAATAAAAAAATACAAAGTAATTGATCACACATGAATTCACCCCCTCCAAGACAGTATTTAGTAGATACACCTTTGGCAACAATTACAGCCTCGAGTTTGTGTGAATAGGTCTCTATCAGCTTTGCACATCTGGACACTAAGTTTTCCCCATTCTTCTTTACAAAACTGTTCAGGGGGTCAGATTGCATGGGGATCATGAATGAACAGCTCTTTTCAAGTCCAGCCACAAGTTCTCAATTGGATTAAAGTCTGGTCTCTGACTTGACCACTCCAGGACATTAACTTTGTTATTTTTAAGCCATTCCTATGTAGCTTTGGCTTTATGCTGGGGTCATTGTCTTACTGGAAAACAAATCTTCTTCCAAGTCGTAGATCTCCTGCAGACTGCATAATGTTTTTTTCTCCAGGATTTCCCTTTATTTGCCGCATTCATTTTACCCTCTACCTTCACAACCCTTTCAGGGCCTGCTGCAGTGCAGCAGCTCCACAGTATGATGCATCATGCTTCACAGTAGTGGTGGTGTGTTTTTGATTATGTGTTTGGCTTATGCTTACCGTTTAGTCTGATAGCCAAAACTCTCAATTTTGGTTTCATCAGACCACAAAACTTACTTCCAGATGACTTTAGAGTCTCCCACATGCCTACTGGCAAACTCTAGTTGAGATTTCATGAGAGTTTTAGTGAACAGTGGTTTTCTCTTTGCCACTTCTCATAAAGCTGTGACTGGTGAAGCACCTAGGCAACAGTTGTATGCACAGTCCATCTAAGCCACTGAAGCTTGTAACTCCTTCACAGTTGTCACAGGTCCGTTGGTGTCCTCCCTCCCTCATCTCCTTCTTGCAGTCATTCAGTTTTTGAGGATGGCCTGCTCTAGGTAATTTATAGCCGTGCCATACTATTTCCATTTCTTGATGATTCCAAGGGATATACAGTGACTTGGAAATTTTTTTGTATCCATCTCCTGACTTGTGCTTTCAATAATCTTCTTGCTGAGTGGTCTGAAGTGTTTTGGCTTCATGGTGTAGTGCTTGCCAGGACTCTGGCTCACCAGCAGTTGGACCTTCCAGATACAGGTGCATTTTTACTAGTCAATTGAAACATCTTGATTACACTCAGGTCTCCAAAAACAGATTTCCATTTAACTAATTATATGACTTCTAAAACCAATTGGCTGCACTAGTAATGATTTGGTGCATTGTGGCGA
This sequence comes from Hypanus sabinus, assembly GCF_030144855.1. Taxonomy (NCBI): domain Eukaryota; kingdom Metazoa; phylum Chordata; class Chondrichthyes; order Myliobatiformes; family Dasyatidae; genus Hypanus; species Hypanus sabinus. The sequence goes on from NC_082713.1 coordinate 40,610,707, forward strand.
CCCATTTCCTGGCACATCCGAACCGGCTCACAATTAGATAGCCTACGGGGGTTTGTGAGCACAGAGCTTTGGAGCCTCTGCGCCACAGGGGGGGGAGGTTGAGGGAGACTTAAAAGTGAGGCTGAAGATTTCGAATAAAGATTTTCCTTCGACTGCAGTTACCGACTCCGTGTCGTAATTTTAGCGCTGCATGTAGCACACCGCTACAATTGGTGACCCCGACGGTCCAAACGATTTTTGGACCAGAAATGACCGACGCCGCCTCTGTTCATGCGGTTTCGTTGAAACTGCCGGGTTTCTGGACACAGCGACCGAACCTATGGTTCCAGCAAGCCGAAGCCCAATTCCACGTTCGCCAGATCACCTCAGAAGATACCCGCTACTACTACGTGGTGAGCTCCCTCGACCAGGACACAGTGGCCCAGGTCGCAGAGTTCGTACAGTCGCCCCCGGCAGACGGCAAGTACATGGCATTCAAAGCCCTGCTCCTCAGGACTTTCGGACTCTCACGGCGCGAGCGGGCTGCCCGTTTACTGCACCTGGATGGCTTGGGAGACAGACCTCCATCGGCTTTAATGAATGAGATGTTGTCTCTGGCTGGAGGACACAAGCCTTCCCTCATGTTTGAGCAGGCATTCCTGGAGCAGCTGCCTGAGGACATACGCCTGCTGCTGTCCGACGCGGATTTCAGTGACCCCCGGAAGGTGGCAGCCCGGGCGGACTTGCTGTGGAACGCCAAAAAGGTGAGCGGGGCATCCATCGCACGGATCTCCCAGCCATGCTCCCAGCAGCAAACCAGTCCAGGCCCGGCTGCAGAGCCCGCCAACCCCCGGCCCAATGAACACTGGTGCTTCTACCACCAGCGGTGGGGCGCAGAAGCCCGCCGTTGTCGCCCGCCCTGCAAGTTCCCAGGAAACGCCAGGGCCAGCCGCCGCTGATGGCTACGGCGGCTGGCCATTGGGATAGCCTCCTGTATGTGTGGGATAGAAGGTCGGGACGCTGGTTTTTGGTTGATACTGGTGCCGAGATCAGCGTTTTACCTCCGACGAGTTTCGACACCCGCAGCAGGGCACCGGGTCCCCCCCTGAGGGCCGTGAACGGCAGCACAGTAAGGACCTATGGCACCCGTCAGGTGCAGCTACAGTTCGGCTCCAGCCAGTTCACGTGGGACTTTACACTGGCCGCCGTAGCCCAACCGCTTCTGGGTGCGGATTTTTTGCGGGCTCACAGCCTACTGGTCGACCTGCCCAGGAAGAGACTGGTACACGCCGAGACCTTTCAGATGTTCTCCCTGGGTGCAGCCCAGTTGCCAGCCCCTCACCTCGGTTCCATCACGCTGTCCGACAACGACTTCACCAGGGTCCTGGCGGATTTCCCACAGGTTCTGGCACCGCAGTTCACAGCGGCCATGCCCCAACACGGCGTACAGCACCACATCCCGACCCAGGGACCACCCCTCCACGCCCGCGCTCGGCGGCTTCCCCCGGACAAGCTCCGACTGGCGAAGGAGGAGTTCCAGCAGATGGAGGAATTGGGGATCATCCGGCGGTCCTACAGCCCATGGGCCTCCCCCCTGCACATGGTGCCCAAAGCGACGGGAGGCTGGAGACCATGCGGCGACTACCGCAGGCTGAACGAGGCTACCACACCGGACCGCTACCCTGTGCCGCACATTCAGGACTTTGCAGCAAACCTGCATGGCGCATGGATCTTCTCCAAGGTAGACCTCGTCGGAGGATACCATCAAATCCCGATGCATCCGGACGACGTCCCCAAAACGGCTCTCATCACCCCGTTTGGTCTTTTCGAGTTCCTCCGCATGCCGTTTGGCCTGAAGAATGCTGCACAGACGTTCCAGCGGTTAATGGACGTGGTGGGACGGGACCTGGACTTCGCGTTCATCTATTTGGACGACATCCTCATAACCAGCAGCAGTCGTCAGGAGCATCTGTCCCACCTCTGTCAACTCTGCACCCGACTGAGTGAGTACGGTCTTACAATCAACCCCGCCAAATGCCAGTTCGGACTCGATACCATTGGCTTCCTGGGCCACAGGATTACTAAAGACGGAGCAACCCCTCTGCCCGCTAAGGCAGATGCGGTCCGCCACTTCCCCCAACCCACCACGATCAAAGGCCTTCAGGAATTCGTAGGTATGGTCAATTTCTACCACCGCTTCCTCCCTTCAGCTGCCCGGATCATGCGCCCCGTTCGCCCTGATGTCGGGTCCGAGCAAGGACATTACCTGGGACGAGGAATCCGCCACCGCTTTCGTTCAAACGAAGGAAGCTTTGGCGAACGCCGCAATGCTAGTACATCCCAGAATGTACTACCGCCCTCACAGTGGACGCATCTAACACGGCAGTCGGTGGGGTGCTGGAGCAACTCATCGCAGGTCGCTAGCAACCCCTGGCGTTTTTCAGCAAACACCTGCAGCCACCCGAGCTCAAGTACAGTGCTTTCGACCGGGAACTGTTGGCGCTCTACCTGGCAATCCAGCATTTCAGGTACTTCCTAGAAGGTCGGCACTTCACCGCGTACACGGACCACAAACCGCTTACCTTTGCGTTTACAAAAGCGTTCGACCCCTGGTCGTCCTGCCAGCAACGCCACCTGTCCTACATCTCTGAATACACGACGGATGTCCGGCACGTCTCGGGTAAGGACAATGTCGTGGCTGATGCGCTCTCTCGCCCTACCGTTCATGCCCTTTCCCAAGGGGTAGACTTTGAGGCACTGGCAGAGGCGCAGCAGGCAGATGAGGAGATTCCGAGTTACAGAACCGCAGTCTCCGGTTTGCAGCTCCAGGACCTCCCCGTGGGCCCGGGTGAGAGGACCCTACTCTGTGACGTCGCCACCGGCCAGCCCCGTCCCGTTGTCCCAACAGCTTGGCGGCACTGTGTTTTCGACTCCATTCATAACTTGGCGCATCCCTCCATCCGGACTACTGTCCGGATGGTTTCCAGCAGGTTCGTTTGGCACGGACTCCGCAAACAGGTCAGTGAATGGGCCAAAACGTGCATGCACTGCCAGACGGCCAAGGTGCAGCGGCACACCAAAGCCCCACCACAGCAGTTCCATTCCGCCCACCGGCGTTTCGACCACATTCATGTGGATATCGTGGGCCCCCTGCCAGTGTCGCACAGAGCACGGCACCTCCTGACTATCGTGGACCGGTTCACAAGATGGCCAAAGGCGGTCCCGCTCACCAACACTACCTCCGAATCTTGCGCCCGAGCCCTGATCACCACCTGGATATCTCGCTTTGGTGTACCGGCCCACATTACCTCCGACAGAGGCGCCCAGTTCACCTCCAGCCTGTGGTCAGCTATGGACAGCCTTTTGGGGACACAGCTGCACCACACAGCTGCCTGCCACCCACAGTCGAATGGGCTAGTGGAGCGTTTCCACCGTCACCTGAAGTCGGCCCTCATGGCCCGCCTGCGAGGAGCTAACTGGGCGGACGAGCTTCCCTGGGTCCTACTTGGCATCCGCACAGCGCCCAAGGATGACCTGCACGCCTCGTCGGCCGAGTTAGTATACGGCACGCCCCTGGTCGTCCCCGGGGAGTTCCTACCAGCCCCACGGGGGCAAGAGGAAGATCCCGCAGCAGTCCTGGGCAGACTACGCGAGAAGCTCGGTACCCTGGCCCCCATACCCACTTCACAGCACGGGTGGAACCCGACCTGCGTACCCTGCAGAACTGTAAGTTTGTGTTTATACGAAGGGGCGGGCATCGGCCGGAACAACGGGTCCACGTTTGTGCTGGACGTTGGGGGGAAAGAGGAGGTTTTCATGGTGGACCGCCTCATACCGGCCCATGTGGACCTGGCGCAACAGGCCGAGTTTTTGGCACCTCGGCGCAGAGGCTGACCTCCCAAGCAGGTTCCGGCCCATTCTGTGGACATTGGGGGGTGTATCGCCGGTTCTGAGGGGGGGGGGGGGTTATGTGGTGACCCATTTCCTGGCACATCCGAACTGGCTCACAATTAGATAGCCTATGGGGGTTTGCGAGCACAGAGCTTTGGAGCCTCTGCGCCACGGGGGGGGGCAGGTTGAGGGAGGCTTAAAAGTGAGGCTGAAGATTTCCTTCGACTGCAGTTACCGACTCCATGTCGTAATTTTAGCGCTGCATGTAGCACACCGCTACAGCGTCACATTAAAGGGGGATGGTGAATACTTATGTAATCAATTATTTTTTGTTTTATATTTGCAGTTTAGATCCCTGTGTAGAGATCTGTTTTCATTTTGACATGAAGGAGTCTTTTTCTGTTGATCAGTGTCAAAAAAGCCAAACTAAATTCTCTGTGATTCAGTGTTGTAAAACAATAAAACATGAAAACTTTCAAGGAGGGTGAATACTTTTTACAGATACTGTATTGGTATTGGTCCATGACATTAAAATAGTTGGGAACCCTTGGTCTAGATCAGTGGTTCCCAACCTGTTTTTGGCCATGCCCCACCTAATCACCTCTAAAACCCTGATGCCCCCTGTGGTGATATATAATTCTTATTATTCAAAAAGTGAACTCCTATTCACCTGGAGGAAGCCTAAAAGACCATTAACTTGGTTTAAACAAGCTTCCAAAGAACATGGCATTCATGAAAGAGAAAAATAAAAGAACCAAAGGACTGTTAAAGTTCTGAGGAAGAAATTACTAAGAAATTGTTAAAAAAAGAACATTAAGTGATATTAAAATAATAATGATAAATATAATAAAACAATGCTGATTCGTTTCTACAGCATACAAAGACAGATACACCATTTAAAAGAGATGACGCAATGTACACACCTTCACACCACCAAGAACCGAAAGCCACTGCAAAAAGCAGCATTGGCGCAACCTCGTACGAGTTTCTTACGCGTTTGAACTTGTTCATTCGTTCCTTCCTATATCAGTCAATTCATTAATTTAATTATGAAAGCCATTTGATGGGTGTAATGATGGTGATACACTATATATACAGTACATACACAATTACACATGTACATACACACAAGTATTTTTATGTATGCATACTGTATATACACGTATGTATTAACTCGCACACACACTCATACTCACACAGACTTACTAGAAAAAAATTCACTGTTAATAACTCATTCTCGAATTGCCCCCCTTCAAAATCAAATTACCCACCTGTGGGGCGTAGGCCCCACGTTGGGAACCACTGGTCTAGATACTCCAAAGATGAGTGCATGGCCAAGGAAATGGTATCTGTTGTAGACCTGTTTCAGCAGTACAGGAATTGCAGTGGTTTAAATCTGCCCGGTAGGTTGGAGTTAAGGCACGCCATAACCAGTTGCTCAAAGCACTTCATGGCAGTAGTCGTTAAAGCACATTATTTGGTTTTTCTCGAGTACTGGGATAATCGTCTTCAGAGTGAAGCAGCAGGTTGTTGAAAACGTCAACAAATACAGAAGAGGAAGAATCCAAGCCAGACACTGCGGAACTAAAACAAGTTAAACAAGAGCCAGCAGATCTGCACAGGATCCAAAGCAATGGCCTGGGACATCACCCGGGTCACATGCTTTCTGTGGATTCATTCTCTGACAGACTGATCTTATGGCTGTAACTGTGACTGTAAGTTTTGATGCATTAGAGGCTGTCTGGTGACTTTCCAATCTCCTGATGCATAGAATACATTAAGCTCATTGAGAAATTATGTGCTGTTGTCAGCAATGCTTCCTGACTTAATCGTATAACCCATTATAGTACAATTGTTCTGCCAGTACTGTCAGCTGGTCTGGCAATCAAGTTTGGACTGCCTACATTCTCATCCAAATCATTAATATAAATGACAGACAATAGACCAAACACTAATTTCTGTGACACATGCCGTTCACAGGGTTCTTGTCTAAAAAAGAACCTTCCATCACAACCGTCTATTCTAACATCAAGATAATTTAGTATCCAGCTGACAAACTTGCCCTAGATTCCATGTGATCTAACTTTCCAGCATAGCTTATCTTGTGGTACCTTGTCAAAGGCCATGTAGATAATGTGTACTGCATTCCCTCAATGATCTTCTGGGTTACCTCATCAAAAACTAAATTTGAGGCAGACAATTGCCTATGCACAAGTTGTGTTGACTCTCCACAATTAACATTTTCCTTTCCAAATGTATGCAAGTCCTGTGGTTCAGAACTCCTTCAAATAACTTACCTATCACTAAAGTTAAATTTACCATTTGCTTGTTTCAAGGCTCTTCATTTATAATCTTTCCTAAAATAAAACAACAGTATTAGCCATTCTCCAGTCCTCTGGCACCATAGTTATCAATGATGCAACTAACTCCACAAGATGCCCCATAACTGTTTTCCTTGCTTCCCAGAAGATTTCTTCGAATAGATTTTCCAGTACATGTTACAGCATATTTAGTCTCTTGTACCTCAGTCTTTCTTTGCATGATCAGAATATACTCAATAATTATCCACATAGCATTTTCCTCTTTTCTGTCAATGACAGTTATCTGAAAGATTGTTAAAATTTCAGTTAGCAGAGAATTAAATGAGGCAGATTTGTCCTGTAGAAACAGCCTTCTGCTCTACTCTCTTTTTACTAAGCAAAGCTCCAATGCATATTTAAGTTGGCTGCCAACACAACTGTCATTGCCTGAATCAACATTTAAGAGGAACCAAGAGGTACCTTGACAACAACCTCTCACTCAATGTCAGTAAGACCAAGGAGCTGATTACTGACTTCAGGTGGAGGAAGCCAGAGGATCGATCGTGAGCCAGTCCTCACTGGTGATCAGTGGGAGAGGGTCAGCAACTTTAAATTCCTTGCTGTTATCATTTCAGAGGAACTGTCTTGGATCCAGCACATAGTGCCATTATAAACAAAGCCGCTACTTTATTAGAAGTTTGTGAAGATTTAGTATGTCATACAAAACCTTGACAAACTTCTATAGATGTGCAGTGGGGAGTATATTGACTGTTACATCATGGCATGGTATGAAAAAACCAATGGCCCTTTAATGGAAAGGCCTACAAAAAGTAGTGGATACAGCCCAGTCCATCATGAAAAAAGCCCTCACCACCATTTAGGACCTGCACTGCCAGGTTCAGTAACAGTTTTTACCCCTCAACCATCATGCTATTGAACCCAAGGGGATAATTTCACTCAGCTTCACTCACCCCATCACTGAACTGTTCCCACAACCAATGGATTCACTTTCAAGGACTCTTCATCTCAAGTTCGATATTTATTGTCTATTTATTATTATTTTACTTTTTTGTTGTTTCTTTGTACTTTGATAATAAATGTACTTAATCTTTGAAATGGGAATTAACTAGTTTCAGCTGGAGAATTTTATTTTCGTATGACCAGTTCGAGATCAGATTCCAGAAACTGTTACCCAACTCATTGCATTACCCTGTTCCTTGCAGTTTATTTCTTTGGAATACACATACAACGCGAATAAAATTATGTGTCATCTTTTTCACAAAGAATTAAATAAGACAAATTAGTTACACAAATATTGCAATTGCACCATAACAAAGGATTTTTATGTGCAATACACTATTGTTCTTCATGGAATTGCAAAGAGAGAAAACAAGACATTGGACTGGTCCGATGACGCAAGAAGTATGTTCATGCTAATAGTTCTTTTTTTTTCCACATTGCAGACTGCATCAGCCACTTTGTTTTTCTCAGGCATATAGGGATCACTGCTGACTAGTAGACCATGATTTTTACACCGTGTCTGGGATGGTCAGTTTAGTACGTTTCTTAATGTAACAATAATTATAGTTAAACTTAATCCAAAGGCTACTAAGAAAACACATGAAAGGCAACTGGACCAGAATAGGGGAAACATTTATCTATTCTGGAAATAAGTCTCTCACACCATCACCAACCTTATTGACTCTGGGGATCTCCCATCCACTGCCAACCTCAGTTTCCACACCTCACATCTCCTGTTTCTACCTCCCACTCAAAATCCACAAGCCCACTTGTCCAGGTAGACCCACTGTTTCAGCTTGTTCCTGCCCCACTGAACTCATATCTGCATATCTCAACTCTGTTCTATCCCCCCCCGGTTCTGTCCCTTCCTACCTACATCTACTTCATACACTCTTGATATTTTCAAAAATTTCAGGTTCCCAGGCCCCCATCATCTTATTTTTACTATGGATATCCAGTCCCTATACAGCTCCATCTCCTATCAGGAAGGCCTCAAAGCTCTGTTTCTTTCTGGACATCAGACCCAAACCAGTTCCTCTCCACCACCACTCTCCTCCGTCTAGCAGAACTTGCCCTCACTCTAAATAATTTCTCATGTGGCCTCTCCCACTTGCTTCAAACAAAAGGGGTAGACATGGGCACTCGCATGAGTCCCAGCTATGCCTGCCTTTTTGTCAGCTACGTGGAACAGTCTACATTGATGACCATCCCGCACTTTCCTACGCTACATCGACAACTGCATTGGTGCTGCTTCCTGCAGCTGTGCTGAACTTGTCAATTTCATCCACTTTGCCTCCAACTTCCACCCTACCCTCAAATTCACCTGGTCCATTTCTTGCATTTCCCTCCCCTTTCGTGGGCTCATTATCTACCTCTTGAGACAGCTTATTTACCGATGTCTATTATAAACCAACGGATTGATCATACCTCGTCCCATCCTGCTACTTGCAAGAACACCATACCCTTCTCTCAATTCCTCCGTCTCTGCCTCAGGATGAAGCTTTTCATTCTAAAACAAAGCAGATGTCTTTTTTCAAAGAAAGGCACTTCCCTTTCTCCATCAACGCTGCCCTCAATTGCATCTCTTCCATTTCATGCATCTTTGTGCTTACCCCATCCCTCCACCACCCTATCAGGATAAGATTCCTCTTGTCCTCACCTACCGCCCCACCAGACCTCCCTGTCCAGCACATAATTTCCCGAAACTTCCACCACCTCCAACTGGATCCCACCACCAAACACATCTTCCCCTCTCCCCCACTTCTGCAGGGATCTCTCCCTACATGACTCCTTTGTTCATTCGTCCCTCCCCACTGATCTCCCTCCTGCCACTTATCCATGCAAGCAGAACAAGTGCTACACCAGCCCTATACCTCCTCCCTCACTACCATTCAGGGCCCCAAACAGTCCTTCCAGGTGAGGCGACATGTCACCTGTGAGTCTGTTGGGCATCATAAACTGTGTTTGGTGTTCCCAGTGTGGCCTTCTGTTTTTCATTGAGACCTGACGTAGATTGGGAGACCATTTTGATGAGCAGCTACATTCCATCCACCAGCAGGATCTCCCAGTGTCCACCCATTTAAATTCCACTTCCCATTCTGATATGTCCATCCATGGCCTCCTCCACTGTCGTGATAAGGCCACACTTAGTTTGGAGGAACAACACCTTGTATTCCGTCTGGGTAGCCTCCAAACTGATGGCATGTACATCAATTTCTCAAACTTCCAGTAATGCCTCCTCCCACACTTCACCATTTCCCATCCCCTTTCCCTCTCTCATGTTATCACCTTGCCAGCCCATCACCTCCCTCTGGTAGTCCTCTCCCCCTTTTTTTCTTCCATAGCCTTCTGTCTCTTTCACCAATCAACTTCCTAGCTCTTTACTTCATCCCTCCCCCTCAAAATTTCACCTATTGCCTGGCATTCCTCTCTTTCCTCCCCCCACCTTTAAATCTACTCCTCAGCTTTTTATCTCCAGTCCTGCCGAAGGGTTTCAGCCCAAAGCCTCGACTGTGCTTTCTTCTCCCACAGATGCTACCTGGCCTACTGAGTTCCTCCAGCATTTTGTGTGTGTTGCTCTTTCAACTCTGTTAGTTTTACTTACAACATGTGATAAAAGTGATTATATAAACATTAGATAACAAAAACAATAGACAAAGCTGTTTTGTATAAACTTGGCTTTGTTTCTTATCTACTATGTAAAGTATATAAATATTTACTAAGAAATACAATTCAAACCCAAG